>NC_048311.1:26653124-26831420 GCF_013100865.1 Trachemys scripta elegans
CGGCCGGCCGTGGCGGCGGGGGGGCCCGCCGCCTAGCGCCCGGGGGGGGGGGGGGGGGGGGGCGGGGGGGCGGGCCGCAACGCTTCCATAAATCCCTCCTCCCCCAACGCCAGCGCCGGGGCTGCCTCACCCGTCGCCGAGTCCCCCGCGGGGGGCGACAGGCTCCTGCCCCGAGCGCGGCACCGCGTCCCTGCCCTGGTTTGCAGCCAGCGGCACCGATCACGGGTCTGATGCTCCCAGCAGGGCGAGAGACAAGCGGCTGCCGGTCCGGTCCCCCCCCTCCCCAGCCTAGTCCAGCCCCTGCCTCCCGCAGAGACAGCCCGGCCCCGCCAGCGCCTGGAGCTTGGCCACGTCCCCGCCCGCCTGCGAAGGGCTGGCCACGAAGCCCCCCCGGGAACAGGGGCTTTCCGTGCCCAGCTGGCGACCCCGGGCTGTGCCGTTCGCCGGGGATGTTTCCCTGCCCGCGCCGAGCTCACCGGAGGGGCACTCACGTTGCACTAGGCCCTGCCGTGCCGCCCACGCAGTTTAAAAAGATAAATAGTGGTGCTAAAAAGACCCCCCCGGACTTTCACTTTCGTTTCCCAGCCGCGGCTCAGCGCCTGTTCGCAGCCTGCCCACACCTAAGGCATATGGCGGGCACCATCTGCACCTCCCTTGACCCCGGGGTTGTTCCCAGAGCTCGGATCGCACCCTCTGCCTGGCTGTTTTATCCTCCCTACCCTTCATGTCTTGCTGGCCCACACAAATGCAGCATCCCTTTAATGGTGGATATTTACTGTATTGGGGCAGCTTCTGCACTGACAGGAGTGGGTTTAAAGACCCCGCACTAACGCTGTGGGCGGATCTCTCAGTTCTGCTAACCTCTCAACTCCGCAGATACCTGCTTTTCTTGCACAGGCCCCAGCTCCCTCTCGGAAGACATAGCAAAAACCGAGTCAGTGTTGTTGGTGGCATTCACAACCCAGCTGTAGACTCAGGGTGCCACTTCTGGGCCCGAGAAATGAACAGAGTGGTGGGATCATATCGTAATGTGGGGTTGGGCTGACAAGCAGTAGTTGCAGAACTTTTGGTTGGGAAAAGCCACATGCCTGGATCAGGGTGCTAAGGTCAGCGCAGGGACATCCGCGTGAAAGATGCACTGACAGTTGAGATGGGAGTGGGGTCCTCACACGCTGGAAGCTTGCAACACTATTGCTATCCGTCAGTGGGAAATCATTTTGGAATTGGAAAAGCCGTTGGGGGGGTGGAGGGGAAGAGAGGCGGCATTGTCATGCGAGTGTGCAGGGCCCTGAGTCGCCTTGTGCGATGCAGATCTGTGAGTCTCAGTAAAATGCGGGACATAGTGGAGGGATTCGCAGCAATGGGGTTCCTGAACTGAGCTGGGGCCAGCGCTGGACCACATAGCCCGATTTTGGAACTAGCCCACCTTGCCCCAGAGTGCATCCCTAGAAAGGGCTGCTTTTCTGTGGTTATGCAGGCATTGGTGGATCACCAGGGATGCTTCACCAATATCTGTGTTGGCTGGTCCTGGATGTTGCATGATGCTCATATCTTTAACACAGGGCTGTTGAGACAGCTGCAAATAGAGACATTATTTCCTGACCAGCGGATTACCAAGGGCAGTGTTGAAATGGCAACAGTAACCCCAGGGGACCCAGCCTAGCTCCTGCTCCCCTCACTCATCAAACTCCACACCAGCCACCTCGACAGCACCAAGGAACGATTCAGCTACCACATCAGCAGGTGCAGGAGGACGGTTGAATGTGCTTTTGGTAAGCTGAAAGGACACAGTCACTGCGATCCAGTCTTGTTAGTAAGTAACACCAAAGATATCCCAATGGTTATAGCTGCCTATTGTGTCCTGCATAAGATCTGTGAGGCGGAGGGGGGAGAGGGTGCAGCTAGGGTAGAGGGCCTCTCAGTTCAAACAACCAGATACAAGGGCTATTAAAAGAGCTTAACACACAGCTATGTGGCTGAGGGAGGCCTTGAAAGAGGCTTTCCTTAATGCGGTGTGGAGGCCTGTGCTTTACCTAGCCCAGAAGGGTTAGGGGCTGATAGGAATTGTGTGGTGCTTGGTGTACAGTTGTTAATACACCTATTAATTTTGTGGTGTTTGCTGTACCTTTATAAATATTACACTGTCACTGTTCATATGAGTTCCATCAGCCTGCACAATATCATGCTCTCAACAGCCTTAGTCATTCCACAGCATATGTTGTGAAGTAATAAAGATGAATTAGTTTCCAAAAAAATAGATTTTTATCGTGTATCAAAACCAGTGCACAAGTGCTATGTTACAACTAAAAACCCAATACAATAAAAACTTCTGAAATAAACAGAAAATAATTTAACAAGGAGAAAGAATATTCATGTCCATTTTGACTATCCTACAGCAACCATGGCTCTCAGAGGCCAGTGAATGTGAAGCTGTGGTTTTCCTGTGTGTGTGAAAAAGACTGTGCTAAAAGGAACCTCTCACTTGACTGTCTAATTGTAGCCAATTATTTTATTTTGATCATTCATTTATTGTGGGTGGTGTGATGTTAGGATTATAGAAGTATAAGACTGGTTAGTAGTTCTATACCTCATACATACTCGTCTCTTCCAAGTAAGCAGGGCTGAAACACGAGGCCTAGAGCTTGAGGCCGGTAAGAGTTTAGCTTAGCCATATTAGCCCTTAGAGTTAAGAAATGCTGTATGTAAGTAAGTGACCGAAGAATAACCTGATGACACAATGAAAAAAAAATATACCAGTGAGTGGTATTGCAAAAAATTAGCTGCAAGATTAATTTTAGATTACAAAATGTTTTAAAAGTGCCTCTAGGGCAAACAAACAAGTTCCTTAACCACAGGATACAGGTTGTGCGTCAGTGCTGAGAATAAAAGGAACTATACACAACCTATGGAAAACAGGGTACCCCAATATTCTTGGGGGACACAATACAAATTAGGGAAAAGGTGGTTGACACTTTCACACACACGCACAGGGTATGAGGTATAGTCAGAATCACATCATAAAAGAGAGTGCCCCGATTGGGAAAAATTGAGCTCCCTATGGGAAAACTCCAGCAGGAACCCTCTGTCTACTGATGATCAATCCACGAGTGACCCATCAAACCCTAAGACCATCTAGGAGGAGAGGAGTATAACTATAGCTATAATTTGTGCATGGATAGATGTAGGATGTGTCTGTGCTTGGATATTCATTGTTGGTCAATGAATTTTATTAAAGATATTAGAAGTTCTAGTGAATGTATGTGTTACTTTCCTTGGTCTTCATGTGTTCCTAGAGACTCTAGATCTGAAACAAGTGGCAGAGGGAGCTTTCACTCTGTTGAGCTTGAGACTGTAGCCACCAGAGCCAAACCCACAGTGGTGTATACAACATTGCTAAATGATGCACAACGAATGTGCAGGTCAACTGACACTATTATGAACAGTTCCAGCTCCAGCACATGGTGCGCATGCACTCTTGGAATCCACACAGGGACCATCACTCAAAGAAGAATAAAAGGTAGGTCAACCAGCGTTTGCAGCGTCTGTGTTTGCTGCTGGAGACTCCCCCATCTGCCCCTCCCTTTTCTGCTGGGACTCCTGGGGCTGTCTGCTCTTGCCCTCTCCACTGTCTGAAAATATTCACCCTCCAGGCCCCTCTGTTCACGGTGTAATGCAGCACAGGCTTGCAGGATCTCAGAGAACATGTCCTCCAGTATCCTCTTCTTTTGCCTCCTCATTTGGCTCAGGTATTCCGTGGGTGTGGTGGAAGGACCCCTCAAGGCCACTCTCTTACCGCTTCAAAAGTTATTTTCCTCCCTTGGTATCCTGCTGTTAATTGATTTATCTCCTTAGACTGACCTCACACTTGGTAAAGCAACCCCCATCGTTTCATGTATTTATACCTGCTCTTGTATTTTTCACTTCATGCATCTGATAAAGTGGGTTCTAGCCCACGAAAGCTTATGCCCAAATACATTTGTTAGTCTCTAAGGTGCCACCAGGACTCCTCGTTAACACGGCTACCACTGAAACCTATGCGCTCTGTGCATGTCTCCACTGCCCTCTGGTGGATGGAATGTCAGACTCACTCAAATGTTCAAAGAACAGGAGTACTTGTGGCACCTTAGATACTAACAAATTTATTTGAGCATAAGCTTTCGTGGGCTAGAACCCACTTCATCAGATGTATGAAGTGAAAATGTTTATTGGCCTAGTGGTTGCAGCATAAAAACTCTTAAACAGTACTGCACAAGCAGGGATTATCTTTAGCTCTTTATTTAGGAGTAAATATGAACATACTTACCCAGCCCCTGTATCCATCTCAGAAACCTGATGCCTTGCTCAGGAAGAGTTTAAAAAAAAAAAAAAAAACCAAAGGCAAAACCTTCCACCTTACCCTTTTTGCTTGGTTATCTTTAACACAGGTTTTCACATTCCCCCCCCCCCCCCCCGGAAAGCCATGCTATTTCCATGAAAGCAGCAGCAGAGAGTGCCCAGCTTACTTTCTAGTCCTACCCATCTTCCCAGACTCCTACTGGTGAACAGCCATTTTCACTAAAAAAGGGGAACACGCCTCAGTTTCTAAACCTATTTGTATTTATTATTGAGTACAAGTCATTATTTAGTAGAATTATAAAAGAACTGTACATTAGAGGTATAAAAATATGAAATAGGCTTTGAATCATCTTAGGTAAAACTACCATTTTTTCAAGCTTTTAAAAACCATGTAACTTGCACAATTTGGCATCTTACCTTGATATCTGGTTTCATACAATGTAAAACTAGGAAACTCCCAAAAATGTAAGCTTCAGAAAGGTGACTGCATTAGAAAAAGAAAAAACACACACCCCATAGCAATGCCCAATCACACAAGTAACCGTCAATAATTTACTAGTTTACGACACAATGGCACAGTCAGACAAATTAAAAGCTGCCCTGTCCACATGATTTACCCATTAACAAAAACAGACAAATTAGTTCCATTGAAAGATGCAGTATAGCTTTTCCTCTTCCAGTTATTAAAAAGTGGTTAACAGAAAACACTAGAAGGGTTTTGTTTTTTTTAAAAAAGATTTGGCATGCTTTATACTTGTACCATTTAAATTTGATACCACTTTGTAGTAAAAATTAAATAAATATAAATATGTTAAATAAATATATTGTAAAAGAATAATACACATGTATTACATCAACCCAGCATTTCTTAATGCTGTTCACACACTTAATGCTTGTCACAGCTTTAGGGCCACTGAAAAGGAATACTGCATCCTTTCAAATGTAAAGAAAATGTATATAAGCTTCACCTTGGACATCATTATCAATCCAGACATACAGGAACTCAGGTTCCATTGCTTATTACTACTTTCGTTCACCAATTAAAAATGTGGTCCATAATTTCACTGTTCTTTAGAGCAATTCATATTTCAATCTCTTCTCCCCACCGGGTCACATAGCTTCTGGCTCAGTAACCGAAGACCTTCTTAAGAAGAAAGCAAGGAACAATTCCAGCCAGACAGTTGCTGTGTTCAACACACCAACTGGCCCCCTTTCCTACAAAGAATCTAGAAACGGACATCTGAATATGCTTCTCCAAATTATGGCATAGCTCAATTCTTAATACTGTGATCTAAGCCAAATACTGCCATTTCCTTTCTATGAACATTTGGCTGATCTCTCAAAACACCATGGCATGGAGTCTTGCATTTGTGAAGTAAATAAAACTGACCGATTTTTCCAGTTGGTAATCGATAGGATGGCATTGTATCTACACAAGAAGTGCAGACTAATATTCCAGGGTTGCACTTGTTAGAAATTACATTCTCTTTACAGGTTTTGGATATTTTTAGATTATTCCCTTTACAATCACTGTATTGTATCTAAGACACTGTTTCAAATGCAGAATATGGCAGTAGTGCAATAGCAGGTTTGGATGGTTTGCTACAACTAAAAGGCTCCTTTTCCAGATCCTAATGCCTAGTAACGATATGGTTTCAGTCACTGTGTTTGATTCTGTGCAGTAAAATATATGACTTCTAAAATCAAGTACAATGCAAGTATGTTCAACAGCAGAATGATGTTTACCCACAACTATTTGCACTCCATTTTCATTTTCTTTCTTAAAAGCTGCCTTAGGATAACTCCACCAGCTTGGTTCAATGCTTTGCTGAAGTTAGCACTCATTCCTTGTGCTCCTACTGTACTTTTCCTGCTCCAGCGCAGACACAATATAAGGCACGTTTGGAAGCTTGGTTTCTTCAAAGAGACATTTTACTCTCTGATGATCCCACTAGTCCCTGCTAAAGGTAGGCCAATTTCACAGCCCTAGGCTTGGAATGTTCATCACAGAGAAGGGAACTCCATCCCCACCCTCTCAAATGGTATCTCCTGGAAGTCTTTGCTCTGCAGAGTCCTGACTATAGTAATGCTGAAAGAGTCTTTCCCCACTGCAGATTTGCATTGCGTGGTAGGTGTGAAGGAGAAGGCGAGGGAAACGAGATGTGAAGTAACATACAAAATAGTCTGGGATAGAGCCCAGCGTCTCCTGCACTTCCAGGGGCAGTTCTCTGTAATGATGTTTCTAAGGAGAAAAAAAAAAAATACAGACAAGCATTCTTTATAGGGTATTCACTTTTTTCCTCTATGCAACATACTAAAGAGATGCTCAGGAACAAGAAGCAGTTTAGTGGCCAAAGAAGCCTTACTAAATGACAAGTGTCATTTTATAGTGGTGGATTGTTGGTAGTAAAGTGGAACACCACCTAAGATAAGCCAATAAAAAGATGGTTTAGGTGGAAACCATAACATACTAGTGGAAACAGAATGTGTAACATTCAGGTTATTTTAAATGCTGTTTATACTTCTAAATAGGCATGGAGAATATGACAGGTATGGGTGGCTAAAGTTTAACGTGGTGCAAATAAGGTGGTTTGATGCTGGTTCACACACACCCCTTTACCTTATTTCTCATCGCCCGTAGAAGATCCCGTACTGAGCCCCCTTTATAGGATCTGAATTTTCGAAGATCTGCAAAAGCAAATAGACTGTCTGTTTGGTTGTTTTTAAATGAACTGATGTGTACAAAGTCCTCCAGGGAGCTGATCTGTTGCTATCTCCCATACTTGCAGCCAAAACACATGAAAGACCTGTTTGTACTGTTCTGCCCAGGTTAATCAGGATTTGATGTATCACAACCTTTTCCAAACATTAAAGGAAAAAAAAATCAGTGCAGGAGGCATATTGACAATGCAGAATATTAAACAATTTGATGCATGTGTGGCCCTTACGATTTTTGAACTGTATTATCTCTGCTCTTAAAAAGTAAGATGTAAATACCACTAAAGCCTGGTAAATAAACAATGGAAAATAGGCCTGAAATTGCTACACTCTTGTTTTTTGTGTTTTCATGCTTATTTCACTCAGCTCTAAAATAAGATTTATATATATACATATATATATATATACACACACACACATATATACACACACACACACACGCGCACAGGTGTACGTATATGTACTTTTTAATTTAGAACAATTCAGTGCTTCAGTTGCAGGCCAAGATCTCATGTAACAAATTTGAGAGACAATGGTATTACTGCCTTCCTGTATATGCAGGTTAGGGATAACAGCCTGTAATTCCCTTACATTATTATGGAATATAATCTCAGTTACCTGTCTGAAGGGGAACCGTGATGTGCTCTCTCCAGTCCATTTTTACCACCTCTCTCCCTCCTCTCTCTAACTGCTTGACTATTGGACCATCTAGAGATTCTTTTTCTATTCGGTCACTCACATCCTGTAAGAAACGTTCAAATTACTTCAAATGCTGTATTTTTACTTCCAACTCCTACCCACTCCCCACCCCCCAATTACAAATTGCCACCCTCTGCCAGATTAAAGGGTGTCCTGAAAAACAGCTGCTTGCGGACAGTACAATGTAATTGGATTGGTAGTCAGGAGCTATCTGCCAGAGTTCTTTCAACACAGAAAGCCCAACATGCTCACTGGATTGAAACCCTCCAAAGGGCTGAGCATTTCCTTACATGCACTGACTAAGCATACAACCTCACTTCTTTGTTCCTTACACTGTACGTTCATCAACTGCTGATTCTGCATGCAACTATCTCAAAGATTTTAAACTTGAAGTTTTAATGTATACGATTTTAAAAACACACAGAGAATGTTTAATCCTGGACAAAATAAAAAATTGACAAGACAGACCTGAAAAAACTGGAGCTGTCTTTCTAGATCCCAGAAGAACGGGTGCTTCAGCACACAGCTGGCAGATGGACGGTTCTGAGGATCCATGTTTATCATCTGCTCTATTAAGTCACGAGCAACTATGTCATCTAAGAGAAAAAGGGTGATTATTCCCAGACTGTCTGAAACAGTTAAAGTTGTTCTCAGTCTTTAAGAAGTCATCACGACTCCCTTCAAGTTTGTCAGAGATCTAGAATTTCCAGTTGGATGCTCAGCCTGCAAAAACCAGGCCAAATCCTGCCCTGATTTATACTCTGTGCAACCCATCAGAAAGTCATTGGGGTTGAACCAATACAGCTAAGAGCAAAGGTCAGTTCAATCTTTTAAACATCCCGGAGATACATGAAATTCCTCTTAAAACGATCACAGTAAAGCTCAGAGGGCTCAAAACTTTGCAATCACCCGGAATTTCATATGCTTTTGGACAGTAAAGTCAATAGTTTTAAGGGCTTCTAACTTTTTAAAAGGAGCTTCCCATATAATTACTTCAAGTGCTCGTACTTCACATTTGCAATTTCGGGGGCATGGTGATTCATAGGTCTCAGACCATTTCCACTGGTGTTCTGGGCACTATTGAGCCCCACAGAATAAACTGTGCAGTGCTTTACATTTAACAGAGTAGGAAAACATCCACCTGCTTACCATGCTTCTCTGGATTTAAGGAGTCCAGACTGTAAACACCCAGTAGAATGTTGGCTTGCCGCTGCAGGGATTTGCCAAAGGGATGGCTGCCTTCAGATACCACATAATAGAAGACACAGCCAGCCGAAAAGATGTCCACTGTGTATGTCTGCAAATGAACATATGGTTTATGAGCAACATTACAATATAGTTTATTCAATACTTGGGCTCAACTTCACAAGTCAGTTGTGCATCTGAGGGAACAGCAGAAGTTTCTATAATCACACTTCTCTCCACAATATTCAAAAGTAATTAGAACATGGCAAATCCTGCACTAAAGCCCAACTCCAAGAACATCTCCAGGCTTAAGTGACCACTTAAAGTATCTCCACGTTTCTAGTACAATTCTGTTCTAACGCAAAAAGCCACCATGAGTAAGTAACTGATTTTTGGTGCCCCCTTGGGTGATCACTTTGATTTCACCATGACCACAAAATATGGTACAGGATAATACAGTAACAGCCACACTGATCAGAAATTCAGCCCTCAACGAGCACTAGTTGTGTTCACAACCTCTGAAAATTAGTCCACAGACATTTTAGTTCTAAACCAGCTTGAATGAAGAGGCAATGAACTGTGGACGTAACAACGTGACACTTGCCAATCCCACTCCATGGAACTTCCCTAACCCTCGGAACAAGAACAATTATGATTGACTTACAGGGTTCTCTTTGCAATCTTCACTCAGCATCTCTGGAGCGATCCACCCTTCAGTGCCTGGAACCCCAGACTGACGGCTAAAACTGTGCCTGCCCACTGCCAGCTTCTTACACAGGCCGAAGTCTGAAATCATGGCTTTGACCTTGCCATGGGCATTGGGCATTGAAATTAGGATATTATGAGGTTTCAAATCCCTGTGGACTAATACAAACACCAAGTAATTAATACAAGCACCAAGAGCATTTTTAATTGTTTTATTTATTTGGAATGAAATCCTCTCACATTGCTGAAGCAGTTTTTGTTAATGTTCAGGGATCCATACGCTTAAGTTCAAGGAACCCGTTGCCTGTTCATGTGGGATGCCTATTCTACTCCATTTCCTTCAAATCTTGCAAGCTCTTGTTGGAGCCATCACCCCCCAAGGTATTCCAGAGCCATCATTCGTTATATTCTACTTCTACAGCAGCTGAGAAGCTCAAAGCAAATACTAATATAGCAGGGAAGTATTATCCTCATTTTACAGATAGGAGAAACTGAGGGATAAAGGGGTTGTGTCACATACAAGTCTGTGGAAGAGCTGGGAACGGAAGCCAGATCTCCCGGTTCCCAGTGCTGAGCTATCATGGCCACTCCGTGAATGGGCATCATAGAACAGTATTGTTATTTAAAAAAGGAAGGAAAAAGAATGACTGGTCTTCACTGCTCCCAGCCACCCAGCAACAAATTACATGGCTGCCACAGCTCCCCTGCACCAGGCCAGCTTATTTTGCTTCTTAACCAATAAAACATCCAGTCACCTGAAATCAAAACAAAGGGCCTTCTTACCAATATTGAGAGAGTGTAGATAAGTAAGACCAGATGTCGTCTGTTGCAGTAGGGTAATGGGCTGTAAGCCATGGCGACTGAAGTCCTTCTGCTCCACATACTATACATTATATGAGGGAAAACAGAAAGTAAGCCTAAAACCCCAGCACGTTCCTTATACACTCGTCTCTACATAGATCCCAGGCCACTGAAAAGCTCCCTCAACAGAGGTAAATTCTATCCAGTCTAATGAGAGCTGGTTATGTACTTGCAAGAGCCTATCCCACAGACAAAGGGGAACTTTAAGACATCAGACTGTACTAAAATTCTACAAGTCTGTCGCACAGAGAGCCCATGTGCTGGGCCACTCCAGCATACTTTTCAGATGAAGGACTTTAATTTACAAGGGGATCCCAAATAAAAGCGAAGGGCAATAGACTGCTCGGTAGATCAGCAGAGTGATTTTTTTCAGCCTAACATTTATTTATTTTTGCCAGAAATGCAGATTCAGGTTCAAGCTTTGTGTGTCTTTGAGTCAAATTTGCTGGTTTGGGTCGAACTGCACCCCCACGCGAAAAAAGAATTCAGAAAAAAAAAAAAAAACAGTGTTTGAGTTTCGACATTTTCAAAACATAACGTTTTGATTTTTCAATTCAAAATGCCCATTTAGCATTTTACTGCAATTTTATTTTTAAAAAGGTTAACCCCCCCCCCACTAAAATTAAATGAAACTTTGTTTCAGGTTTCACTCAACTCAATTTTCTCCCGCAGTCTGGGCACCAAAGCAAAAACCCAGCTATTTGTACATACTCATAGAGGTCTGAAGGGACCATTGTGATCTTCTAGTCTGACCTGTGTAGCACAGGCCACACAACTTCCCCAAAATTATTCCTGGAGCGGATCTTTTCGACAATCGTGATTTAAAATGGTCAATGATGGAGAATCCCACACGACCCTTGGTAAATTGTTCCACTGGCTAATTACTCTCACCATTAAAATGTATAGTGTATTTCCAGTCTGAATTTGTCTGGCTTCAACTTCAAGCCATTGGATCGTTTTATATCTTCTCTGCTAAATTAAAAGACCATTCTTAAATATCTGTTCCCCATATGGATACTTATCAGCTCACCCTTTAATCTTCTCTTTGTTAAGCTAAACGGATCGAGCTCTTTGAGTCTATCACAATACGGCATAAAGAACAGGAGTACTTGTGGCACCTTAGAGACTAACAAATTTATTTGAGCATAAGCTTTCATGGGCTAGAACCCACTTCATCAGATGTAGCCCACGAAAGCTTATGCTCAAATAAATTTGTTAGTCTCTAAGGTGTCACAAGTACTCCTGTTCTTTTTGCAGATACAGACTAACACGGCTGCTACTCTGAAAACTATACGGCATGTTTTCTAATCCTTTAATCATTCTTGTGGCTCTTCTTCAAACCCTCTCTAATTTATCAACCTCATTCTTGAATTGTGGACAACAGTATTGGATGCAGTTTTCCAGCAGCAGTTACACTAATGGCAAATATAATGGTAAAATAACTTGTCTGTTCCTACTTGAGATTCCCCTTTTTATGTATCCCTGGATGGCATTAGCTCTTTTGACCCAGCGTTATACTGGGAACTCTTGTTCAGCCAGGACCCCCAAATCTTTTCCAGAATTACTGCTTCACATAATGAAGTCACCCATTCTATAAGTATGGCTACGTTCTTTATTCCTTGGTGTATACATTTACATTTATCCATATTAAAATACATATTGTTTGCTTGCACCTAGTTTACCAAGTGACCCAGATTGCTCTGAATCAGTGACATCTCCTCTTCATTATTTACCAATCCCCCAATTTTTGTGTCATCTGCAAACTTTATCAGTGATGTCTTTTATGTTTTCTTCTAGGTCATTGATAAAAATGTTAAATAGCATAGGGCCAAGAACATATCCCTGCAAGATCGGACTGAAAAAAAACACCCACTTGAAGATAATTTTCTATTACATGTTGAGATCCATTTGTTAGCCAATTTTTAATCCATTTAATGTGTGCCAAATTAATTTTCTACTGTTCTAGGTTTTTTTTTTTTTAATCACAATGTGGTGTGGGTACCTGTGATCCCAAGCACCCAAGTCAAATGCTTACACTATTACCTTTATCAGCCACACTTGTAATTTCATCCAAAAAAAAATCAAGTTAGTTTGACAGGACCTATTTTCCCTAAGCCCATGTTGATTTGCATTAATTACATCATCATCTTTTAATTCTTTATTAATTGAGTCCAGTATCAGGAGCTCAACTATCTTGCCTGGGATCAATGTCAGGCTGACAGGCCTATAATTATCAAGCCATCCCATTTACTATTTTTAAAAACTGGCACAGCATTAGCTTTCTACTCTACCGCTGAGTATTAAATCTCCCTTATTTCCACAGTGAGAGCCCAAGATAGGTGGGGCTTTTACACGTCAGTTTCCCTAGATGGCCTGTTTTTTAAAGGAACATAAAAATAATGATGTTTTATCCTAGCTCAGAGAAACCTTTCAACAGGAATTTAACTGAGTAAATGCTGCTCATTAGCCCTGCCCAGTGGAGGCTGAAAGTAGGTAGGCCAAGGCGTCCAGCACCTTACTCACACCAGGGTAAGCAAAGCCCCTGCCTCACTTCCCCCCACAAAGCTTTGCTTAGCACATGCGCCACCTGCACACTCCTGCTGCTGTGCTTCCTTAAAAGGCGGCTCTCAGGACAAGCTAAGGCCTTAAGAAGCAATATTTTAGAGAGGCTCCTAGTGAGGGCAGCAGATGCCTTGCACATGGTGGGAGATACAGTGACTGAGGAGGAGCCTTTTTCAAGAACACACATAGAAGGTTCAGTAGTCCCTTCTCTTAGATCAGAGACCTGGGGAGGGCTGGGAAGCCAAATGGCAGGAACACACAGCAAAGGGGGGAAAGGAATGTTGTCTGGGCAGCAGAAAGCCAGGGAGGAGGAAGGGTAAGAAAACATTTTCTTGTTCTGTTTTACCACCAGGGCACTGGCAGGCTCTGTGACACTGATGCCTTACCCCTTCTCTTTATTACAGTTGCTGATTACAAGATAGAAGGAAAACAGCAATTGTGTATAGCCGTGAGGCTGTATCCTTTGCTTCTGTGATACCAGAGTATTACAGTAAATTGGGCTGTCTTAGATTCACCCTGGACTGTGATAACACTGAAGGGCTGATGATGATGATACAAGGAGGAAAGCCTCTTAACTACACATACAGCAAGCGACTACATTGTAAAAGTAAATAACCAATTACAGATGGTAATTTGGGTAACATCAGAAATGTTGTCTGCATCTGACAGGTGCCTGGACTGCAGACTCAAAGCAGAGTTAAGAGTCTGCCATTGAGAAGCCTTTCACAGCCTGTGTTTTCTCTCTGCATTTACCCGGCAGCCAAATCTCTTCGCTTTAGTAATCTTTGAGGTTTGTAAGTGATCTGTTACCTCCTGTAAGGTGGCAGCACAGAGCTCTATGGCAATGTACTGAAACTGCCTGTCCCTCTCAGTGCAGAAATAGCGGATCACGTTGGGGTGCTCGTCCGACTCACGCAGCAGCCGCACCTCGCGGTCAGCAAAGCTGAAGCATTCGGGGAGAATTCTTTTCACCGCTACATCTCGGTTATCAAATGTCCCTCTGTAGACAGTGAACCATACAGCAAAGAAACCTCTTTGAGTCACTCTGTGCACTGAGATAGGTGGGTTACATGGAATACACTTCACACAGCACTTCTTCAGTATTGGACAAGGTTCAGTGCTTTCATTTCAAACAAACATTTACAAATGACAACATAACCCTGGCTTTTTGTTAGTGAAGGGACACTGCAGAGAAAAGAGACACACACACACACACACACACACACACACGTTCCATGGCAACATTTCCATTCACATTAGACCATAAGCATCTTTTACAAAATATTCAAAAAAATAGTGGGGCATTAATTGGGCTCTAAAATCAAAGGCATATATTGTCTTGTACCTGTAAACAATTGTTCCTTCAGCTCCATGTCCCAGTACGTCTTTCGGGCTAAATGAAATCTTGCCGACCATTACTATGCGTGTGTCCTCATCTGAACAAAAGCAAGCAGCGAAAGGATTAATTTAAGGCAGATTTTAAAAGTCAGCACTTTGCAGTTGCATTTCCTTATGGAGTCGGTATGTAAAACCTTCTCTTTCAAGTTTAAATGCACAACACTGAGAACTAAGGAGCCCTTTGGAATTTTGGCTCCTACAACACAAAAGGCCATGGCTGGGGACATACATGAGACAAGCAGCTTTTAGGAAACAAGAAACTCTTTCCAGTTTTTAAAATGCTTATGTGAATGTAGTGTTGGGGGAAGGTGCCGAACTGACAGAGCTGGAGAGTGGGTGCAGTGCAGGCATTGTGCTGCCCTGGGAGTGGAACTTACTTCCCTGGAGGGACCAGAGACAACATGCAGAAGGCAGAGGGAAGGGGAGTCCAGTTTCCATGGTCCACTCAATTCTTGGCTTCAATTACTGCCAATACAACAATTTTTTTTGTATTAGGGTCTGGACTGAGGCCGCCAACCCATTTCAAATATGCCAATGAGCACATGGCCCAGGGGCAGCTCAATACTGCACTCCTGACCCAGGCAAATCTTCTAGTGAAGTCAGTGGTAGGATTAAGCCTACAATGACAAAAACTTGTGGTCAGCATTGAAAAAAGAATTTGAAAAGTCGCCTCTCACTAGAAGAGCTCAAGAATAGGGATGGAGAGAATACACCCAATGGTGCACATGAATCCCCAAAATCAGGATTCAAGACCGGATGTCTTTCTAGGAGATGTTCTAGCTCAACCAGAAGTCATGGGCTTGCTGCAGGAATCAAAGGGGAAGGAAGTTCTCTGGCCTGTGTTATACAACAGGAGGTCACAAATCAATGGTTCCTTCAGGTCTTAATCTATGAAATATTGTCAATATTCTACTTTTGTTGTCCCCCCCACCTCTTGTTGTACTTTGTTACCTTTGGCATTGGGGGAAATGTTATGAACTTTCTGATTTTAATTCTTATTGGGACGCACTATGAAAGAAGTTAGATTAATGTTACCTCCCTCTTCCTGCTCAGTGGAGAGACATCTCCCAATGTCAGAGCCAGAAAGGCTGGAATACGCTGAGTGGTTTGATGCTTTGGGAGACAAGTTGGATGTGCTGGTGGCTGAACTCTCCGTCCGCACATAGGAGGTGTCCAAAAAGTCTGCCTCTGGGGGGAGATTGCTGGGGGCACTGAGGGGCAGTTGCTGTTGCTGCGTACTCTTCAGGAGGAAAGAGAGATGGTCTTAACACCACACCAATGAAGGAATACAAATCTCAATAGACATGCCGACGAGAAAGCACGTCCATGACTAAGCATCCAGAAAGGGCAACTTCTACTATCCTCTGAGTGAAAAACTTCTCATTGCCAGACTCCTAACTTATTTCTGGTAGGGCAATTAAAGAGTCTCTATCACCCAAACTGTTCTCTATCTTGTTATACATTTTTAAAGCACGGTTGATAATTCAGGCTGGTTGTTTGTTATAGCAAAATATGCCATTAGCCTGAAGTTTATTTTCCCTTAGAAAAGCATCTTTAGACTGAATAGCTATCATTAAACAGGAAAAGGATACAGGGCCTGATCCAAAGCCCAGTGAAGTGGATTTGGGGGGGGGGAGGATCTTTTGGTAAATTCAACGGTCTTTGGATCACGACCAAAAAAAAAAAAGAGCAACACACACACAAAATAACTGAATGGGCAAAAATCCATGGGAGAGTTGCAGGTGGAATAGGAAAAGTCTTGAGTGCAATGGTGTGGTGTCACAGAAATCACTGCCACATCAAACATGCAGTAGCCTTAGATATCAGATTGCACACCTGTGAGTTATCAGAGTGATAACCGTTACTACTGATAGCTAATGGAGAAAGCAGAATTGCCCTTCTTTTATGAAGTCGTGACTCTTTCCCTCTCCAGCTCCTGCATCATCTTTACCAGGCTAGGCTGCCAAACATTACAGCCCTTTCTCAGAATTCACTAGAATACCAAGCTCAATCAGCATTACCATTGGACAGGTGATGACGAATGCTACCCAGCCAACAAACAAAAAGGTGCTCAGGATGATTGTGGCCATGTCTTTCAGCATGGAATCTACGGGAGCCTCTGGCCGAGGTACAGGCTGACTGGGCTTCTCGTCAATGTCCTTTGGAACGGTAGGAGGCAATTCTTTTGAGGAACCTTCAACTATACCAATAACCTAGGAAACACAGAAGACTCCATCAGTTCACAGTCTCAATGGATAATGTATTTTGCAGCTGTACTAGCATATATAACGTACATTTCAATGAGGGACCATTTCTTAAAAGCTTAATGATGTGCAAGACTCTCTTGGATGTAATGGTGGCTCACAGCAAAATTGGTCAATATTCTGAGGACCCTGCAGTTCATTTATTCAATGGACTATTTCCACTGAAGTCAATGGGAGATTTGCATGTGGAAGGAAAAGCAGGACTCAGCCTTCAGTCTGATATCAAGAGTTCTATAACACAGAATAATGCCAATGACACCCCATGGGAGGGTACTGTGCTGCACTTCCACAAAGAACTTGGGAAAATTCCCTACACTTTTTCCTACAGAGTCCAAGTTCTCCCAAAATTTTCATTTCCCTCCCCCTGTAATTTTCCAGTGGCTTCTTCAGTTATTCAGTAATACGATCAGGTTATTCACAAACCTCCTCAAAACTGGCTTTATCAGAGTCAGCTGGAATCACATTTTCATGCCGTTTAGGCAAACTGCTTGGAAATTTCTCCAGGATCTTTGTAGGGGCTGATAATGGTGTTTCATGGTGCCCTTTAAATAAAACAACATTTGTTACAAGAAGTGTTCCTTTTTAGGGCAAACATGCTTGATTTTGGCATCTCTGCCAAGAAGCAATATTCAGCATTAATAAAATGGCTTGAGGCCATTACAGTATGACAGTTTAGAATAAAATGAGGCTCTCCTATATGTACCTTAACACCAGAGCGCTGTCCCTGTGGAATGACCCAAAGCTTGGAAGATTTGGGTATACATCTGAAAACTGTTACATGCCCTTTGAAGTGAAGCAATGCTCTTACTCTTAAAGGCTCTAAACCTTCAAGTATTGATTATGGCCACTGACTCCAGCAGGACTTGTGCTCAGGCTCTGGCTGCAGATTTGGACCCTGACTTTGTCTCTTGTTGAAAATAAATATTGAATAACTCCCCATTCAGTGAGCATTGCTCATCCTGTGCACTGAATGAGACGGGGGCCTTTGGAAAATATAGGATGTGATCATGTAATTAAAAACCGTATCATAATGCATATGCATAAGGGGGCCAAATTAGGGTTGTAAGGCAAACTTAGTTCTGGCATCCTCTAACTTTTGAGTGCTTGACTTTGCATCTTTTACAGACTTTTAATGTAGTGGTTTTGGATGCAATTTAAAATACTTTGTATATGGTAACAATAATCTCTGTTTGGATTATTGCTTTTGTCCACCAGAGGACAGTGCAACAGAGAGCAGGTGGAATATTACTGACTTCCTGATACCTATTAACAGCCAGTGGTTCCTCCAATAGTTGAGTTTCTTTTCTTTCAGTCCTGCTGAAAATTTTAGATCCGTACTAGGAGTGATAACACACTCGCCATTGTCTTCAATAGTAACTCCTTCTGTTTTGGGGCCCTCTAACAGAGGTATGGCTCTGCCACGGGGCTAGAAAGACAGAGATTTATTATTACAGTTAACAAAGCACTATATCGCTACACAATACTTTATAAAGCCTTAGAGAATTTACCAGTCTAACTCGGACAAAAGACATGGGACATAACTCAAAAGTCATATTAGAAATACCACAAGCTTTCCCTTGGAATTAAGTAAATGTTTAACTCAAAATATTTTATTGCTAAATTACAGGTGGGAAGCTCTACATTACTTTGGGGTTTATACTTCATATACCATGCCTCTCGTACCGCAGGGTCAGAGAGAGCTAGCAAGCAACAAGTTACATGCCAGCAATGCAGTAACTGCGGGTAACATGAGCCATTATGCCCTCAGCCATAGTTCACAGAGCCGTAGACATTAGATCCTGCATTACTGAGAGAAGGAGTCTGGTGTAGGAGGTGGGGTTGCCCCCTCTCTTTTTAAAAAAATACAGGAAAAAGGATCTTTATCTCCCCACAATGCCAGCAAATAAAACCTTGCTTTAACATCTCATCAAAATGTTGGTGCTTTCAACAGTATGAACTGGGTGGCAACTTTAACATCAATAACCACAACACATTGTCAATAGTGGTAGAAACAGCCTTGATGCAGAACTTGAACTCTCACGCTCTGGTTCAGATGTGAGAGGGCTTCCATCCCAGCTCAGCCATAGAGAGAGAGAGACTTTCTGACTAGCTATAATATGCTTTCCTAAATTACATGGTTTGATTGATATCTTGTCACTGTTCAACATTTCCCTGCTATAAAGGATAGGAATGCTGTACAGGAGACAGTTTGTGGGTAAGAAGCCCTGCGCTGATTACTCTCCGTTCATATTTGGAAAGGGATCTGCACAACCATAAGGACTATAATCTTAGTTAAATATAATAAAAGCAGTTCACAGAGGACTCTTGAGCATCTAGGACTTTTATAATAACAAATTACAAATCAAGGAAGCCACAAGCAAACCATGAAAATTTGACAATCCAACCTTATTTCAAGAGCAGTTTCCAATGCTGTAAGTAACATTTTAATTATGCTTGATCACAACAAGATCTAGAATCACTAAATAACCATAACTCACAAAGATTCATTGTATCTATATTCTATGTGTATTATGGCTATTTCTCATTTGAATGAATTTAAGTACTTAGCAGATTTAAAAATAAACACCCACTCCGTAGATTTGAAAAAAACATTTTTTTTCCCCGCTGAAACTGACACTTGCATTTTTTGCTATGACAAAGCTGTGATTTTTCCAATGTTTTGCCAAGACAAACAGCCTTAAATGATAAGTAGAGATGGGCCTAAACACCCCAACATTACAGACAGGGTAAAGGGTCAGATCTCAACTTTTCAGCACAGAACCATACATAATACTATAAAGTGGGCTTTTCAAAACATAGTATCAAAGTCCTGAAGTATCTGACTTACCACAATAGCCACTCCTTCATGCACCATTGATGGAGATGCATACAAGCTCGTTGAGTATTTTCCTACATAGAGCGTAGGCCTAGAACAACAACAAAAATTAGGAAGAAAGTTCAAAATGGCTGCTTTTATCACACGAGTTACAAACTCAGTCAGACACTGTTTTAGAGACTCTTAAATTTGAATCACTGGCATCATCAGCATTTATTTATTCCTGTACAAACATAATGTTCAGTAAACGTTAAAGAGTAAGGCGCCAATATAGTCTCTCCTTCTACTATCTTGCAATTTATAGAATAGCAGCTCTATTAAGTAACTGAATAGAAACAATTTTTAATTAGAGTACTGCAAAGCACCATCAAGTCAGACTCTGAAAACAATACTAATATTTATACTCACGTCAACTTGCTCTTGGTCTCCGTTTCCTTCGGGAAAGGATACTTCCACTTAGTGATGCGTCCAACCTCCCCAGACATGAAGGTCAGGTAGCGCAGTGTTTCTATTCCCACATTTGTGTGTATAACTTTCCGTAGTCCTTCACGCTGCCAGATGTAAAAAGCTACCACCGGGGAACCATAATCCTGAATCCACAGCACATCCCCAGACTCACTATCCACAGTCACCACCAGCCCGTCTCCGTTAGATACAAAGTGGGACATTTCTGAAACATACAAATACACAAGAGGTTATCTGGGTCTCCTGCTTAGTCATGGCTATAGTAACACATACATTAGCCGTACTTGAACCTTAAATGAGCTACTAAAATCTGTTAGGGTTTGCCTACAAGACGACATAGTCCATGGCAAGCCAGAGTGTGAATCTACGGTGCATTCACTGCCCACTAACTGGCAGTAGCAGGGTCCACACAGCCCGCTAGTAGTGCACTTGGACATAGTGCTGTGTACATCAAAGTGCACTACGAGACTTTTAGTGCTTGGTAGCAGGGTCTGCATGGCCAGTTGGTGCATAGCAAGCTACTGCGCTGTAGATTCACACGTTGGCTTGCCTCGCACTAAGTCTCTGTGTAGACAAGCCCTTAGACTGGTTCATTTTATATTGTAAAAGACTAGCCCTAGTGTGTAGCTCAAGAGTTCTCGAAATTATCCTGACGTAAATACATTCTTCTCTCTCACCAGTAGAAATAATATATTGTTTAGTTTCACTCCTCAGCATACACTTCTAAGGACTTGCAGATCTGCCTCTTCTTTACATACAGAGTAATCATCATATAAACCACAGTATCTCCAAACACACATTACAAGACAGCACCACTCCTGTATAACTGGGAGTTCCCAGCTAGGAGGCTGAAAGTTCTTCCATGCTCTATTTAAAATGACCAGATTCAGAATACATACAGCCCAATCCAGCAACACAGTATGCTTGGGCAGGCCCCAGCACCTGCACACAGCCCCCCTGGAGTCAACAAGTCATCCCATTGCAGGACTGGGGCCTTAACTGGGAATTAAAGAACAAAACCATGTCATGCACATTTCTTTTTGTTTACTTCCATTAGAAGCAACTCCGACATTCAGGAATTAGGCTGAAATATTCAAGATTTACAGGGAAACCCCCGTGACATTGGGATTTAATGCTGCCTATTCCAGAGTCAAACATTTGTTTAAAAAAAAAGCAGTATCAGCACTGAAAAGCTGCAGACATTTCCCAATAAGAGAACGGGAAGGTAACTGTTTCCATGTAAAGTTTGTGATTTACCGTAATTTGGGGGCACACTCCCATTGTGCAGTAGTTTTGCAAGGTGAAGAAATACCCACTAGGAATCAGAACTGGAAGGTTCTTGTTTTTATTTCTAACTCACTTACCTGATGCTCTCTTCCATACCACAGGACAAGGTTTAAATTTCAAGTGTGTTTTAAAGTTATTCTCTCTAGATCATAACCAGTCAGTGCCATTCTCCTGATCCACATGAAGCCCCACTGTTTTGAATAAACTTAGCCTCAGTAGTTACCTCTTCCAAAATTTCCCCTTCCACACAATAGCTGTAAAGAATGTTATCATCATCATCCATTCTGTGCTCAAACAGCAGGCACTGTAATTCTGGGGAGGATACACTGTATTCTTCATACGTAACTATTGTCCGACTCTAATAGTCATATTATTTTGCACTATCACACTTGTTGAGATTGTCAGGTGTAAGTGCAAATCATTATCAATAGTATCAACACTAATATTTTGCATTTCTTTAGTGATATCCAACTGATGATGCCAAACATCAAGCTTTACAAATATGATTTAAGCTTCTCAACCTCTTTATGTAGCAGGGAATTATTATCCCATTTTACAGCTATGGAAACTGAGGTGCTGAGAGATTACGTGACTTGCCCAATGTCACACAAGAAATCTGTGCCAGAGCAGTAGGGCCATCCTTTCCCTGATTGGACAAGTTAAAGGCTTGCCATATATGCACTCAGATAGAAGAAAAGACTCCAGGATTAAGTGGCTGAATTGAGTTTTTCCCTGGGGAGCGGAGGGGAGGGAGCGAGGGGAAGGTGGCAGGGCAGAGCAACTCAAAAAGATCAGTGTGTAGATACAGAGGCAGGGGGGAGGGAGGGGTTGGTTCTGCCCATTGCAGAGAAAAATGTCAGGATATTGGAGCTATCGCAAAAGTGAAAAAAATGCAAAGGACAAGATCAAAGTTCTTACTGTATTTCACATCTTCATCAGGTACAGTGGCTGCATAATCAAAGTAGGTGGCATTCCATCGGAGCTCCTTATTTTTGGTATCATACATTGTAATAGTGTATTCTGTTAAAAAATACACACTCTGTGAAAATAATCCTTTGAGACAACAGAACTAGTCACCTGTAATGCCAGACACTTCTCAGGACAACACACATCCTGCTTTTCATGTTTTTAGCCTTCTTTTAGGTTTTTCCTGGCACTCAGAGATATAGTCACACCTCATGGAACTTAAAGACAAAACTAATTTATGTTCCACTGAAATCTACTGCTCAAAAGGAAGCTCAGAAGACAAAAAGCAGTACCAGTGCTCCAATACATATTATCAGCTCTTTGTACTTCTTCCTCCAAGACTTCTTCTGTAGCATTCCTATCTAATTTTATCTACAACCAATCCCTCCATTTCAAAATTAGGTGCAATATGTTCTGTAACAGAATTTTTGCAATAAAGATAATTTTAAAAAATATTCTTAAAAACAGATTAATCTACAGATCTAATGGCAAATCTCTAAACACAGCCTACAGAGACACATCCCAAATATAGGTCTTTGGTCTATTTTAATCTTCTTCACTTAGAACGGAGCATTTGTATTTTCAATATGACAGCTGTTGTCTCCATTTCCGCAACCCATTTATTCCTGAAGACCAAAAGCTTCAGATGCAACCAGGGCTACAAGCTACTAGCATGGTACATCATTGAATTAAAAGAATTTAAAAGCCACTTTGCTTGGGAGTCAGCCCCAGGAATCACTTACACAAGCACCACTATATGCAGGAACCACACATTAGTCTGTGAATGTATAAAATGGCACATTGCTATCGGAAGGCAAATCATTTTTTCTGTGTACATTATAAAGCCACCACCTCCAGAAGTTATTCTAGGAGATTAAACAAACCTGAGTTTATCATCACAAGGTTATCCTTTATGGGCCTGCACTAGCTTTAAAAAGAACCCAAAAAGCCAAACTCTCTTTTTAAGTGGTAGAGGGAAAAGTGTCTTACCGGTTCGCCCAAGATATAGGAGGGATGTTGATGGACAAAGGCTTTCTGCAAATGAAGACGTTAAGGTTTGTTGTTTCTCCCCAGTGACAAGGTCTATCACATACCAAATATCTTGCTTCTTTCCTGAAATCACCAGTTAAATTACATTACTGTTCAGTCTGAAAATTACTCAGATACAAAATCCAGGCTCTTAGAAAAAGCTTTTTTGATTTGAGAAGTAGTTCTCTAGTGGGCCCATAGTTTGGGATTTTTTTCATGGAAAATGTTTAGAAGTTTTTTTGTTAAACAAAATAATTTCGGACAATAACCAAAACTAGAAACCAAACAACACTGCTGTCCCCTCATTTAACGTTACTGACTCCTAGCAGGTACTGGCAAGCATAGTGACAACATTTCTATGATATCCTTATAAGCATTATCACATAAAATAAGGTTATCACATTCACAATATCCAATTGGCAAATGGTTACTGAAGAGAGTATTGAGGTTTGAAAATCCTTATGCTAGGAGAGGAAGAAGACTGTGGTGCTGTTTGTTGTAGTACAGTATGGTGGGAAGGAATTATCAGCTTCTACACATGTAGGAACAGTAGGACAATGGAACAGACTGCCTAGGGAGGTTGTGGAAGCTCCTTTGCCGAAGGTTCTCAAAAGGAGACTGGAGCCATCTGTCTTGGATGTTTTAGACGTAACAAATCCTACATCTTGGCAGATGACCCTTGCGGTCCCGTCTAACCCTATGATTCTATGATTCCAAATTGATAATGGACTTTAGTCCTCATAACCCAAATATCAGAGCCATAGTCTGTAGCAGCCTAGGTAAGAAGTGTCAAATAGTTAACCTGCTTCCCGCCCCCAAACAGTTTATGATGTGAACTGCACTGGAGAGCTAGAAGGAAGGGAGAGAGTGCAGATTTCTTCCAGGTCTTCACAGATGTGGTGTCATCTCCAAAGATGCCAACTAGGCAGAATAACGTAAATCCCCCTAACTATTAATGAATCAGGAGATCTGGTTACAACATGGTTAAAAGCTGTAATGTAGATTCAACCTAACAATGACCATGTAACCAGGCTTCAGATTTGAACCGTCCAGGACCAGACCCTAGTTAGGTCTCGCCTACACTATAACTTAGAACCACGTTGTAACTCAATTTCCTGACTCAGTTATAGTTGTAATGCAGGTAGGGCCCTTTGGCTGGCTTTGGCAAGTACATTTATAAGCATGAGAAGGTGATTAAATATACCATATAACTGAGCTAAATATGTATTTGTGTCAGAATAACGTTAATTACATTTTCTGTAGTGGAAGTGTAACTTTTTTTTTTTTTAAGACAATGCAATGGTTTGAGAAGCTATTCTCCTTCTAAGGGAAGGCAGTTGACTTTTTATCTTCACATGTCAGTAAGTGCTGTATTTAACAGATTCTCTATCAGAAAATATTACGAAAGGCTATAATTAACAGCCAAGGCTGAGATGACATTTTCATGCAAGAAGTCCTCTGTCTGGTTTAGGCAGTTTGTATTTGTCAGTTGCTGTTGGGTAATGTTGCAATCTTCTAAATCAGTTAACCCATGGAGAGATTAACTAGAACTTACCCATGTACAGAATCCCGTCTGAACTGCGACAAGGTGATGCCTGCACCAACTCAGGGATTGTAAATGGAAGTTTCTAGAAAAAAAAATGAAAAAGCTCAATTAAATCATAATATTTTTACACTTTGAAATTAGTGTGATTTTCCCAGTTGTGTTCAAGGGAACAGGGAACCAATACAGCTCATGTGGGGACTTCTCACTGTTTTACTAGAAATGTAACAGGAAAAGGAGGAAATATTTATAGCACAGAAGACTGGAAGCCAGGACTCCTGGGTTTTATTCCTAACTCTACCACCAACTTGTGCAACCTTGTCCATGTCCCAACACTGTGCTTTAATTGCCCCATCTGTTAACGAGTACACTTATATTTACCTGCCTTGCAGGGGTGCAACATTAGCATTTGCAAAGCTCAGCGATCTTCCTACAAACCGGGTTATTAAAAAGGCAATGAATTATTATGATTGCCAAATTCTATAATGCTCTTGGGCATGTATCACGCCTACATATTCGGTGAACAACCTTCCAGGATTTTAAGAGGCCTTCATCAGGAACAGAAAAGTGACAAACAAAAGTGTTGCATAAACACAAGAGAGGCCAGGACTTTAGACAGTGAAATTACTTCCATCTAGCTTGGAACATCTACAATGATGCATCCAATCAGAATATTTTTACCTGAGGAGATTAACAGGTGAAAGGAAACATGATGTTCAGGACTGATTGCTACCTAGATCTACACACAAAGAGCACCAAAAATACATACACAAATTAAGGCCACGTATCTGGGCGCATTAGGAAAAAAACCTGTCAGTAAATACTTCTCTGTTCAAAAATTAAAAAAAAGTTAAAGTTCTAAAAGGAAGTCATAGCGGCTGCCAGGAAAAGAAACTTGTGGGAAGCCAAACATTTTATCTGAGTTTCATCACAAAGCTGTTGCTTTACTCAAGTGTTCAGCTGACATCTGCGGGGTTGACTATTTCGATGCAAATATTTTGGAAGGGTTCACAGGTTAGCCTGCTTACTAAGTGCTATAACAGCACCTGCTATTTAAGACAGCACAGAATCCGCATTTATCCTAGTATGGGGTGGACTTCTCAATAGGACTGCTAAAAATTTTATTTTTTTCAGGCCATAACTGAGTGTGCTGTATTGGATACCTCTCCCTCCCAGGATGCTGTGAGGATTACTTAATATCTGGAGAGTGCTAAAGAAGTGGTGTTATCATCATCATTACATTAGCAAGTACTACAAAAATATCAAAGGTGGGTCAAAGTGGTCTGCCTTTTGTTGGTATCCTCAAGCCAAAGGGGTTTTCTGAAGCTCACAAGGAAGGCTGTAAATGTTGCCTGTCCTAAACTACAGGATGACCCTCTGACCCAGCAAGCAGCGCAACTGGAATGTTGTCATTCCAGGAATTTGTATCCTAAAATTGGCACTGAACAGTGCTCACTAGCCAATGTTGTCAGGCCTTCCCAAGAAATACTTGCTTCCAGTAAATGATTCCAAATGTGGGCAGCCTGCAGAACTTTACAACGCTGTCAGGAAAGCAGATAGTTGGGAAAGTAATTTAGGGACGTACCCTTCGTGCAATCTAATTAGGGTGCATGTGCAGACAGATTAGACACTAGCAAACCAAAATATACTCACAGTTAAGCCTTCATTATTTTTGCCACCAAGTGTATATAAACTGCCATCGTTTGGGTCTGGAAGAAATGCTGGCCTAGGAGTTAAATAGCGATTATAAATAAACCGAACACATTACACTTGTCACCAAACAGAGAAGCAGCAATGGTCAGTGTGTGTGTCCTGGTAAAGACCATTTGACATTTGCTTGTTGACTTTAGAATATCTGGTTGTTCAAAACACTTAGTAATTGAACATCAAAGAGAATGAATATCAGAATTGGCACAGCCTGTTAAACCTAAGCTATTCTCAATAGTGTTCCTAGTCCAGCTGAAGCTGGGTTGTCCAGTATGAATATAATACAGAGGCCTTGCAGTATAGGGATCATAGTTCAAATCTAATTTATATATAGCAGCAATAAGACCAGCAGTAACATATACAAAAGCGGCACAAAAGCCAGGGGACAAAAAAGCCTGCCCAAGCCCCACTGCCCTGGGTGTGGGGGGCCAAAGCCCAAGCACTTCAGGCCCAGGCAGGGGACCTCTAACCCGAGCCCCGCCACCCAGCGCTGAAACCCTAAGGGGGTTGGGCTCAGACTTCGGCTCTGGTGACCCCATTAAAATGGGGTCGGGATCCATTTTGGGGTCCCAACCCACAGTTTGAAAACTGCTGAGATAAGGTACTTAAACGAAATGTTTAGAATCTGAACACTGTTCCCCAGCAGGTTACGCTATTTTCCAGGCTGTTCAAGTCAGTGATCCTGAAACAGGCATGGTCAACCTGCTTGTGTTCCGGACATGTGCTCCAAGCATGGTTTTTGGAGAGAGAAAGTCTGAAGGAAGGACATTTCATTTGAATCCTACAAACAGGGAAAGTTTTTAATCTTTAACCCCATGTCCGGTTACCTGTGGTATTTCAACAGTTCCATATTTTAAACTAAAACCAAACTTCATGACCTCAGTGAAAAATCAAACAAGCAATAGAGGGCTGAAGTAAACAGAGAAAGAGAGACTTACTCTTCCACGTGTGTTGGCACCTGGAGTACAGGATCTGCACAAACAGAACATGCAGGAGTCAATGTATAGGCAATTAAAACTTACACCAAACCCAAGATTAACCATTTTGCGAGCCACGTTGGGTGTTTGAGGGAGTCATCCATAGGAATGTATAGCATCATAACATTGCACCCATCTGACAATGCAAACAGGGCTTGTAATTTATTGTATACCTCTAAGCATCAGCAGGGCACTTTTGCTCCCTATAAAGCTATCTTTGTACTCAGCCCTATCCGCACTCCTCCACTCTCAATAGGTAACTCCCCAAGCCATCAACAGGAGGGGATTCATATGAAGCAGCAGTCTCACATCATGTCACGAGTCATCTCTGTATCTTTCCTTGGCCATAAGCACACTACATTGCATGTAAAGGCACCTTTCTAGCGTGCAAAAATACCTCTTCTTCTAAAACAAGTTCCTTGGTATCTGGTCCTTGGCTGCCCAGAAGGAAGCTGATCATAATTCCCAAGCAGCCACAATGACAGGCTTCCGTAATCAATTTTATTTCAACACATGTAAATATTCATTAACGTTAACGGGTCATGCAGAATAGAGAGAGGAGAATATAAATCTTAATGTCTGAATGCAAAAGGGCCTGCTTAATGCCTCTTTCATCTGTATTTTATGATCACTCACTATTCTGTGTCTAAGCAGGCAGGCAAGCATATACTTCCTTAGCGAACTTCACACTTAATTTACGATGCAACTTGTAAACTGAGGACCTGGTTCTGCTCCCATTGAAATAAACAGGAACACAGCCACTGATTTAAGCAGAAGCAGATCAAGACTTAAACCAGAACAACCCTCTTCAACTTCCTATTCCCAGGGAAAATATATGGGCTTTGGAATAATTTAACAAATTAAAATGTCACTGAAAAAAGCCACAGTGTCCCAAGAACCTTCCTTCACATCTGTCTGTGACAGAAAGGATCATCTGAACACTCAAGGAAAAGTGCATTTAAATGATGTTTGGGGAAGTTTCACTGGAAAAATCCATTATTCTCTCCTCAGCATTGCCAGTTCTCATGATTTTACTGCAAGTCTCGCAGTATTTAGTATTTTTCCTAAAGCCCGATCCCGGATTTCCTGTGATTCCATGACAATTACAGCTTCCATTTAAAAAAGGGAATTTCTAGACCTTTTGGATACAGAGGAAAGCTTGAAAACATGATTCCTAAAGGCTCTCACAAGTAGGCATATTATAAAAAAAAAAAGTCGAGGTTGTTTTTGTTTTTTTAATCTCCTGATTTTTTTAGGCTAACTTCATACTGTTTTGGGGCTTGAGGTCTGAATGCCTGGGGTTGACAATACTGGTGCCAACATACAGAGATACCCAAGTGTGCAGCATATACTCTTGTGTGCAGCATTTGAAAGAGGACTGTGTGCACAAAGCATGCATCCTTCACCCTCATCTGTAAGAAAGCTTTTAAAATAAACAAGGTGGTTCTTGCTTCCAAAAAATAAAAAAATTAAAATAATTCAATGAATAAAGAAAACGGATTAACGTTGACCAAACAAGTTACTGCAAAAAGCAACTCTTATTTATCTTTTACACCAGTTCTCTCTCCACACACACACACACACACACACACACACACACACACACACACACACACACACACACAAAGTGATGCAATAGGAAGGAAATAAGGGCTCAAACATTCGCTTATGAGAGACTTTGATTGGGAAGCTGGCACATGTACTAGAGATTTCAAATACACTACAGTAATAGCAGAGCTATGCAAGATAAGGGCAACAGACTCATGATTCAGGGTGCCTGTGGACACCCTGAAGTCCCTCCACTCCCTATGTACTGCAGTGCACACACTGCTAGATCTGAAGAACAGTAGCAGAGCTTCCCCCATACCTTCAGCCATTTCTTCCCTTCCACTAAACAGCCCCACAGAGCTGCTGAGTTCAAAATGCGACAGGATCCAGAGTTTCGTTTGCTTTTTAAATCCTAAAAGATGACGGAGTAGATTCTTTCTTAAAGCAGACAGAGCAGTTTAATTCAAAAGCACATAAAGCTTCTGGAAGAAACCCAATTCATGGGTGTGAAGCCAGCGCTCTGTTATGCTGTTCAGCAATGTTACTCTTGTAGATTAGATCACCCAGGGAGGCCATGGCACTAAAGTGTTGATGCCCCTACACACTAGCCCAGGGGTTCTCAAACTGGGGGTCCGGATGCCTCAGGGGGTCATGAGGTTATTAAATGGGGGGTCACGAGCTGTCAGACTCCATCCCACACCCTGCTTTGCCTCCAGCATTTATAATGGCGTTAAATATATTAAAAAGTGTTTTTAATTTATAAGGGGGGGTCGCACTCAGAGGCTTGTGATGTGATAGGGGTCACCAGTACAATAGTTTGAGAACCACTGCACTAACTTGTATATGTCATAGAAAGCAGAAACCAGGACACTACCTACTGAAATCAATCATTTACTTAACGATGAACTATCCTAGTACACCTCTACCCCGATATAACGCTGTCCCTGGGAGCCAAAAAATCTTACCGCGTTATAGGTGAAACCGTGTTATATTGAACTTGCTTTGATCCGCCGGAGTGTGCAGCCCCCCCCCAGAGCACTGCTTTACCACGTTATATCCGAATTCGTGTTATATCGGGCCGCGTTATATCGAGGTAGAGGTGTAATTAGGGTTGGTCGAGGCAGGACAGGGATAGGGTTTAGACAATATAATGTACGGCTATATTTGATTTGTTGTGGGCCCAAGTGCCACAGCAATGAGCCCCAAAAGCAATTACATTTCAAAGACCTTTGAAATAGAGCAGCTAAGCGATTCCTAGTTGTACTATCTCCCCAGGCCTGTTTGGTTAATCAGAATAATTTTTCCACCCAGCTACATAGAAGAACAAACTGCAACAACTCATTTTCATCTGTTCAGGGGAAAAAATGGTCTGCACAAACCCAATTTTTTCAATCTTCCCTCATAGGTCATGTTTTCTAGACCTTTAATAATTTTTGTTGCTCTTCTCTGGAATTTCTCCAATTTGTCAACATCTTTCCTGAAATGTGGCGCCCAGAACTGGACACAATACTCAAGTTGAGGCCTAATCAGTGCGGAGTAGAGCAGGAGAATTATTTCTTGTGTCTTATTTACAACACTCCTGCTAATACATCCCAGAATGATGTTCGCTTTTTTTTGCAACAGTGTCACATTGTTGACTCATATTTAGCTTATGGTCCACTATGACCCCCAGATCCCTTTCACCAGTACTCCTTCCTAGGCAGTCATTTCCTATTTTGTATGTTTGCAACTGATTGATCCTTCCTAAATGGAATACTTTGCATTTGTCCTTATTGAATTTCATCGTATTTACTTCAGACCATTTCTCCAGTTTGTCCAGATCATTTTGACATTTAATCCTATGCTCCAAAGCACTTGCAACCCTTCCAAGCTTGTTATCTGCAAACTTTCCATCTAAATATCCATCTAATACAGGGGTTCCCAAACTTGGTTCACAGCTTGTTCAGGGTAAGCCCCTAATGGGCCATGAGACGGTTTACCTGAGCGTCTGCAGGTACGGCCGCTCGCAGCTCCCAGTGGCCGCGGTTCGCCATTCCTGGCTAATGGGAGCTGTGGGAAGCTGATTTCCAAATCATCTCCTCACTGAAGATGCGTAGCAAAGAAAAAGCATGAGATGCCTGATGTAGGCTTTGGTTCAACTCAACACTAAAAAAACTAAAGACCCCTGTGAATTAAAGAGTGATCAGAAACCATAAGTATCCATCAGAATCCGGGTGAAACAGACTAAAGGGAGAAAGATAGGACCACTATAGGCTAAGGTATTTATAGTCACAATGACCTCACAGGAAGGGGAAAAAATTGTTATTTGGTGATACGAGAGCATCATAAATCAGCAGTAAATGGCAAATGCTTCTGTTAAGTCAAACTTTAATTCAAATGTTACAAGCACTGCTTGAGGCACACACCAAGTGACTTTGCAAGTTCTTGATGAACTGATTATGTACAGAAATTTCTGATGTGGGAAGACAAGCTGCCTTTGGTAATTTCAAAGATTTATATTGTCAGTCTGTCTTAAGACACAGTACTTGAGCAATGCTGCTAAAAGCCCTATCTATGATCATCGCTTCCTCAAGTGATCGCTCATGATGATAAACCTGTACACTTTGGTTTTGAAATGGTATATTTGTTTTTTGGGTTTTTATTAAACTCAGTACAACATTGCACGTTTTAAAAATCACTTACTCCCTAGTCTAGACAAGTTCTTAGGTGACTATTTCTTGCCTCAACTCTTCCTTTAAACTTTTCAGACATTTTTAGTCTAAGGGTCTCTTATTTATATGAACGTGAGAAGTAAGCCCATTGACAAATATGGTGTATAACTAGTGAGATCTGAATCAAGTTTCAACTTTTCTATTACACTATTCACTGACATACTATAGCATGCACTCAAAGCTAATTCCAAATGTCACCTTTAATTTAAAGGCTGCTCTCATCTTCTTACTGCCGAAATCCATCATTATGTGTTACTTTACAACTTGCTTCTAAACGGAACAGGAAAGGATGTGGTGCTTTTTCTTCGTATAGATTAAGACTTCAGATTTTTCAACTAATGTATGAGAAAAGGCTTTAACTGATCTGAACAACTGCAGGAACGGTCAGAAGGTTAGATTCTAATTTGGAGTCTGTCTTAGGGTGACCAGATGTCCCGATTGTATAGGGACAGTCCCAATTTTTGGGTCTTTTTCTTATATAGGATCCTATTATCCCCTACCCCTTGTCCCGATTTTTCACATTTGCTATCTGGTCACCCTAATCTGGCTTGTCCACAACCTTAGGCAAAGAGAGTTTTAGCTCTCCTCTCCCTGCAAAAAAATTAGAATTCAATTACAAACAGCCTAAGTTCCATAAAGGATTTGTGGACTAAAAGACCTTGAGTTCAACTCATCTTTTAATACTGGAGAACCTACTCAAGAGGCATGCGCTTCAAGGCTCAGCTCAAAGTAAAGCTCCCCTCCCCCTTTCCTACTACCTAAGGGCTCTTAACCCAAGAATATGCAGCGATTTTATCTACCAACTATAACTAAGCAATATAAGAGACAGGGGCACACACACCCATAGCTTAAACTCAGAGCTTTCTGAAGCTGTTAGAGAAGAGTGTCAATCATGACAATTTCATCAACCAATAGTACTCCCTTCAAGAGACTGAAGTCTCAACACCAGAAATCCAATTAATGTCATCTCACCTTCCTCAATCAATCTTTCCTGTAGCATTGTTGCATGTCCCCAAATATGGAAAGAAAGTCTTGTAATGCTATGAAAATAATGAGCTCCACTGTGATGTAAAAAGTACGTTCTCCAGTATTTCAGGTAGATCCTTATAAAGATATCACCACGACTGTGAGAAAGTTCTTAAAACTTTCTTTCCTGGCATCATGATTTCAGGCTCAAAGAAAGGGAAATAGTGATTCCTTAGAGGTGAGAATTCCAGCTTTTACTTACCCCCCCTCAATGATGGTAATTTGATTTAGTAAAGAGTCAAAATTAGCAAGGCGGGTGGACTAGATTAAGATGTTATACTTAAGGGACATGAAATTTTGTAATACTTACTGCACAAAAAAACCAAACACCAATCCCATTAATGGCCTCCTAGAACATTGCCTAAATGTCCCATATGAACCATAAGAAACAGCCGCCTATATATCAAAAATATGGATCTGATTCATTTTCACTCCAGAGGCTGCTTGCAGCAGAGCATAACCTGATTGAGGAAAATCTTTTCTGTTCCTTTACCCATAATACAGTCTATACAGAAAGACTGGTTGTGCACATCCACTTGTCTCAATTCATCCATTGAAACAAATTTTCTGATTTCCTGAACACTTACATTATCTTTAACTAAAGTTTAAATGCCCTTGTGAAACTTCCTTCACGTGACAGAGGGTGAAGTTTTTCTTATTCTCTGTCATGTGGTTTGGGACATACTACAACTTTATTTCAAAGTTTAATTTGAAATAAGAAGTTACCTTGGGATAAAAAAAAAGAAAATCTTGTGAATCCAAGTTCATTGATATCTCATCTTCTGGCAGCTCCAATGTTAGCACAAGCAGACTAGTAAAATAAAGACGACTATCCTACTAGAACTGATGTCAAGCTTTTTCTACCTAATGGGCTAAAATGAAGAAGACCCTTGTCATAGTTACTAGGCTCTTTGAGTGCAGCCCTCAGGTCTTGGGCCTCGAGCCATCACTTCTCTCTTGGGGTGGAATCACGTAATTCTTCCACTCTCAGACCAGACCCTGGGCTGCAGTTCCCTGTGATCAACCGTGATTACCTCTGCAGGCCTGACTTATCTTCATGCCTACAGTTCTGTTTCCTCTGGGAACAATGACAGCAGTAACCAGTGACCAGACAGCTTCCTTAAAGAAACATTTTATTTAGAACCGAAGTATTTAAGAGAAAACGGATCTTAAAACAATAAGCCCGTCTAGATGTATGCCTGCTTCTGCCTGAGGCTCACCATTCCCCGAATCTAGGAAAGATCCAGCTCCTTCAAACTCCAGCCTCTCTCTCTGTCAGCCTCTCTCCCTGAATGGCAGCTGACAACTCTCCCCCCAGCCAAGTCTTTTTAACAGTTCAGTGTCCTTTTGATCACTAGGCTTCCAACCTGTCAAAGCTATCTCACTTCAAGCTGGAGCCTGGAAGTATGCCCTTGTCCTGTAATTGCTCCCCATATTTGTTGGGAGGTTTGCTTATCTACATCTACTGTGCTGCTTTCCTGCTTGTTTTTTGCGCTGTGCCCCTATTACACTAGATCACAACATTCATATCATTCAATATATAACAACTTCACTTCACTGACCATTACATCACATTATTGCATCTCACTATTCCTAGATTATTAAACACAGCAGCTGCACGCCTGCCACAGTCCTGTCAAAGCCCTCAAAAGTACAGCTAACTCACAGAGTTGAGAGATGAAAAAAACGGTTGGCAGGGTCATTCAGTGCATACCCCTGATGATGCAGGAGTAGAAAATAATTTATTTCTTGAGATTTAACCAGTTTCCATTTTTGCAACTCTTTTAAAAAAAGATCTGTAGTATTACAAAACCATCGGCTGGAAAAATAAAGGGTTAGAAAATAAGAGGTTGCTTCTAGATTCTCTCCGAGGGCCCACTTACAAGAACAGAGTCAGGGGGCCCATTTACATAATGATGGTCTGTGGTTTTACCTCATTAATGGGGTCCAGTTATATCTCATTGGCAATAACATTATAACCAGGCAGCAGTCGGATGCCCTGACCCAGTTCTGCTTGTATTGTACTGTAGATGGACCCTACTAATGACAGACCAAAATACTGTCTAGAATTATTCTAGACAGTATTTTGAAGGCACAGCCTGGAATTTTAAAGTAAAAAAAAAAAACACCCTGCCATATCTGTAGTATTTGAGAATAATTCCTAGCAAATGGCATAATCCTAAAAGCTGTATATAAACATCTATCGCTTTAAATTCTCTGCCTCATTAAAAAAAGTGAGATAAGGAGAGATTTGCCCTTTGACAGTTCTTTTTAAATGCATGAGATATCACTTCAGATTTCCATCATTTTAACGTGCTTCTAGGTTGAACAGAAACACATGAAAACAATGACTGAAAAAGGAGAAGTGGCAGATTCTGAAACAACAACTGAACTAGTTGCTGCCACAGTAGAATGAACTGGAAAAAACGGTTTCTGAGCTAGGGTCTCATCAGAAGATGTGGGCTAATGGACTGGGCTAAAAAGTATGTGTCATCCCAGCTAAGTGTTGCAACTTCTTTCGAAAAGATTAGAGACACTGACTCACAGTCCTCTGGAATTTGCGAAGGACAGAGGAGTTGATCGCTTTCATGGATTTAACAGTTTCTCTCTCTAAAGTCCCTATGGATTTTAATCTTTGGATCTGCAATTCTGTACCAAACAATCCTCCAAGGCTGGGAATTATTATTATTTATTTTACAGTAGGATCTATAGATCCCAATCTGAATCCACTAACAGTGCTTGAAATATAAATTATAAAAAGGGCCCAAACCTGCAACTTCTATTCATGAATCCTTAACTTCAATGGGCTAGTCATGTCAGTAAGGCTTTGGAGGGTCAAGATCCTTTTTATAATTTATATTGACAACTGTTACTATGCCCAAAATTGTGCAGAAAAGAACAAAGCTTACACTCCAAATCAGACAATACACTCTATACTAGGCTAGGGGAGGCAATATGGAAAGGGTGCTGGACTGGGACTCTGGAGACCTGGCTCCATTTCTAGCTCTGCCGCTGATCTGCTGGGTGACCTTGGGCAAGTTACTTCACCACCCTGTACCTCTATGAGGCAGTGGGGCTGGTCAGCTCTGGCAAGCTGTCCACCCAGGAGACAGAAAACTCCAATTTCAAACCAAGAACATCTGGCCTGGCTGGCAGATTTGTAACAGTTGTGCCAATCACACATACTCTAAGAGTCTTCACACTGACTGACTAGTGGGACAAGGTAAAGGCAAAGCAAGCAAGCAACCAACCTACACTGGCAATAGATATAGCCTCAAACCTGTGCATGTTGTATATTCCTTTGGAAAACACTTCATGGAAGAAATGGATTTTAGGTAGGTAGGGAAAATGAAGAGAAGGATCATTTGGGGCAAAAGGGCAAGGAGACTGTTCCAACCAGGACAGCGACAAAGGATGCAAAGAAATAAACTGGAGAAGGACAAAGACAAAATATACCCAAAATAGCACCCTGAAACACTTCGTACTTAAATTCTTCACTGTTCAAGATGCTGCTTATTAACATAAAGTCACATGTTAACAGACTACCCAGAGTGCTTTTTGGGGAGGCAGGGGGGACAGTACTACTTACGAAACACCTTCTGAACAAAGACCACTGACATAAGACTTTTTAAAATACAGACCATTACATTGACGACATTCAGGGGAGAACCATTCTTCAGATCCGATCTTGCCAATTGGCTCTGGGCCTCCTACTGTAATGCTCTCAGATTTCTCATCTGCACTTTTTCTCCAGCTCAGCCTTCCCTGCTCTGAGAGATTTCCTTTCCCTCACTGTGACACAGATTATAGTTTTGTGACCAAAGCAGGAGGCTGCCCAATAAGTCACTCGTAGGCTCATTACTGGTTGCTTGCTGGTAATTGATTCCATCATCTTCTATAGAAAGAATACTGCATAGTTGTCAGATATGTTTAACCAAGAGCACATAAGAATAGAGTCTGAACTGCTGCACCCTAGCCTTGCAACACAAACTAAGGAGGTGACACAGAAGCAGCATCAGCAGCAATGCCATCTCTAACTGCAGAGCCCCACTGTTTTAAAAGAAAGAAGAGGACCTTTCAATCCAGAGGGTTTTATTGATTAGTCCCTTAAGACATTGTTGATACAGATTCCAATCAGAAGGGTGAATGTTCACATTTTATGAGCAATAATGGTATGAAGAAGTTAAAGTGGAAAGAGCTGCAACTCTTTCAAGCTAACATGGAGACTGCTCAACAGCTTGTGAAAAGTGCAACTTTACATTGCCTGAATTTCGCCCTAATCATAGCTTTGTTTAAATGATCGTTGTTTGGTGCAGTGGCCTGATGATACCCAGTCTCTGGATTCCACAGACAGGCTGTCAGTGCTGAGGAAGCTTGCTTGGTGTTTTGACAATGGTGAAAGGAGAAGGTAAAGGAGTGCGTCACCGCTCAGAACTAACCTCTCCTTTTGTTGATCAGAGACGGCATTTCAGAGACTTGTTCAGAAATGGTGTCCACACGCTGGAGCCTCAAAATGCTACAGCTGGACTGTGGGGCTCCACCAGGGACAAAGGCTCTTCCAGAATGGGACTACCATTTTTTTTTCCTAACAACTCTAGGACCATCTTTGTGAAGTGCATATGATGATGCACCATCAGTTACATGGCTAGTCACTGAGGGCCCAATCCTGCAAAGTGCTGAGCCCCAATTCCCATTGACACCTGAAGGCACTCAGCACCTTGCAGTAACCGAGCCCACAGTTCACACTGCAGGTAACTGTATAATGTGTTTTCCTTTCTAAACTATTACCTCGCTCACTGTTTACTGACAGTTGATTTGTGCTGCACATGGGGAGAAGAGAGCAGGAGCATTCAAATCACCTTTCTTGGCAGCACTAGATGAGGGCAGGAAACTCAAACAGGTTATTGTGGTGATAAGAGGCACTAGTTCATTTACTTTGCATTCCTGTAATAGGTTTTAGTGCTAATCAGGACAAACTGTAACTGGAAAGATGTTCATGTTTGTTTAAGCACTACTAGAATGTGAATAACCCCACTTCCTAATACTGAGTTTTAGCACATGAAGACACATGGCTGTTTTGTTTTTAACAAGAAGGTACTATACCAGTTGGTCGTGCTAAACACCTAACTTCTTAAGTGTAATAACAAAATCTTATGTCACTGATAAGTGATTTCACTGTGCTGTAGGTGACCTCGAGAGTATCTCAAGTCATGTGAACAACAACATATGCTTAATTTTCCGATATCTAGGGTACAAAGCAGCTGTCAGAGAACCCAGGCAGTGGGTACAACTTAGAAGTTTCACAAAAAGTTTTGTATGCGTTACAAACTTATAGTTAACAGAGACAGACAGCACGACATATAGTAAACATACCAAATTCAGTACTAATATTACAGTTCTTCTGGTATTTAACCCAGCATTAGAGCAGGATGGTAGGTGATTAGCCAACGCTGATGTTGGGCTCCCAGTACTGCAGCTGTCACACATCTTTAATGTGGGCTTTTCACCAACCTGGCAGCAACCAACGGAAGTTTCAGAAATGCCAATTTCAGTTAAAAATCTAATTTCCAAATTCAATTACCAGCTCATACATGTAGTTCCTTGCCCGTTGAGATTTCATAAGTTTCACTAAGCTAACCCAGAAGGATGCAGCTTGTTTTTAAATTAATTCCAATGCTAGTGACTATTACCATATATTTGTGCATTGAGGTTTGTGGTTTTCATTGTTATATAGAACCAAACTAGTGGGTGATAAGCACTTCACAAAACACTAGTTGGGTGTACTGCACACAGATAAGGATCCAGAATATTAAGCAGTCAACAAAATAAAACTAGCACCACCAGACTGGATAATCCAGTTCTATAGAACATTAATGTACCTAAAAAACCAATGGTGTTTGGCAACTTTTTTTTTATAAGGAGGAGTAACTGAAACAATCTGGACTTAGTGTCCTCTCTTATTTTCATCAGTTAGGTACCTTCATCAGAGGCACCAAACCTCTTCCCCTTAATAAGGCTGCTTACAAGTGAAGGCCAACTTCTGCACTGAGTATATACAAGCGAGTCTAATTCCACAGTGGACCCGGCTATACACTTGTATGCACATATGCTGTGTTGTCAGTATAGGTTAAAGTTTTTCTTAATATTAATATAGCTACAAGCAACAAGGCAATAGTGAATTAAGAGAGTAGTAATTTTCATTCTTTTAATCAAGACTGCTCAGGGATAGAGGGGATCTCAATGCAACATTTACCTGGGTGAAAATATTGGTACAGAGGGGGAAAAAATTGTGAGGATACCCATAAACTAAGATTCCTGACATTTCTGGCTCACTAACTTACCATTTCCTACTCTACTGTGGATAAGAGGGGTTTAAAAAGTGCTCCTTGTGCTCTTATAAAAATAACTGCTTGTTTGCTAGAACTACATTCAAACAATGAACAGTCTCATAAGGACAGAAGAACTGGTTTGGACCACAGAGATCAGACTAGCACAGTCTTTCGCCACCAACTCAGCCTGCTGACTGAAAGGGCAACTGGTTTACAAACACTGAGCAGAATGATGCAATCACTGTGACATTTCATTTAGCTGCTTTCTAATGGACTTCCAAAAGGTGAGGAGAAAGGGCTACATCTCAAATATATCTTTCATGTGTAATCAACCACCAGAGTCCAACCACAACCATTTTATTTTGTATTAAATGCCATGTTCTCACAAAGAAAAAACGGATCAAAAGCTATTCTTATAAGAGTCTCTTTCTTATTATTTTATGTATTAAGTTATAAAAGTGTGCAGTCCCTAGCACACAACTTGTTCAACGTCAACAATGACAGACCTGAACCATTAAACTTGTGATATCCCTAATGCCATCTCCCTCAGGCACACAGCAGAGACCAGAGATGACCTTTACATACTGCCCTTTAGTTCAATAGACTTAGGCTTTATTGTACCAGTGGGAGAAGCATATTCCAGGGTTAAGAGCCTTCCACTACAAATCTTTTGCCTCCAGTTCCCAGGGTATCAGCAGAAGAACCCCAGGGAACCTCTATTCTAATCAGAGGCTTATAAGGCACCCATCATGCCATGATATTTGGGTGCCTACTCAAGATTCTTATACCATGACTCAGTTGCTATGGTGGCACATACAGAGAGTGACTCTCTTTCAAGTAATCAGAAGCCTATCTGTGTACAGTTTTATAAATCAGACTCAACACTTTCAATCACATTTGGAAGCAACCATAGAGCTATTGCAGTATTCAGAGAATTAGTGCAACTGCTATGCTCCCCCACAGCTGGATGGGGGGAAAGCTATGTCCTGTAGTAGTGGTTGGGTAATCAAATCTGGAAGGGACAAAAGTACTAAAAAATCCTTGCAGATCCACACACAAAAAAAAAAAGGTCACAATCACTTTACCCAGTGCAGAAGAATAAACTTTAAAAGGGAACATTATGTCCACAGGCAAATAAAGCTGTAGAAATATTGCTAATGTGCAGGCCTGAACTAAAATGTTTGGTACAGTAATTATATCAATAATCTCTGCCTAAATGTTCTGAAACATTAAAAGAAAAAAATCAGATTTAAAAAAATCCAAATGTGAAAATATACAGATCAACATGATTACTGTAATGCTGCAGTTAGATATGAAGTCATGTCCAGAAGGAGAACAGCAGAGCTAAGGAATATGTCTTTCAGTATCTACATCTGTTTCAAAGATTTTTATTGGCTTCTGCACCCCTATGTTCATCCTTTGTACAAAATTTATCATGGTTTTGTAAAGTATGTCTTGTGAGGAAGTATTTAAAAACTCATAATCAGCTGAACATTACTGTCCTGGTAAAATATGTGTATCAGCATTATATGTAAAATTATATACAGTTATTGAAGTTACTGCACAGAAGACAGGAGGACACCTCGTACTCACCTTCTTTTAAAGCCCACTTGATTGATCCTGTCCTTTTGCTGACAGCATGCAAACTTCCATCAAGGGTTGAAACAAACAACAGCGTTTCTGGCACAGTCACCGAGCTAGTGCTTCCATAGCACTGAAAAAGAAGAGCCCATAAATTTACAGTATAATGTGTTTACAATCTGTTACTTTTAATTATTTTATGCTGCAAAAAGTCAAGATTCTTTGCTTTTGCATGTAAGGATTAGTCTGCTTTCTGCAAGACAAACTGTTTTACCAAATCCCTGCTAGGCAGCTGTGTATAGTAGAGATGGATGAATGTCACTCAGGGGCACCCAGTAAAACTGAATGACAGAGGAAATGGCAAAGCCAGATAGAAAATTGAGGAATGGCTAGCACCAATCAGGAGATAAACTAAAGTATCTAAAATGTGAGCACTCATTTCGACCCCAGCATATCTCTTGGCTATTCCTGCTCCCAGAGCTCAGCCCTCCTGCTGTATCAACACTGCAAAAATAAGCTGTGGTAGACACTTGGAGTGAAATCCTGGCCCTGTTAAATTCAATGGAAGTTTTACCATTAACTTTACCCTTAGTGTCAAGACTTCTTTCCTACATGGGGTACTATACTCTGCTATTCCTTTTGATACCAGTGGAGAAATCATTCTCAACACTGGTTTGCATAGGCGGGAGAACTGTTTACTACTTGTTGTCATTTTCATAGCACAGACAGTCTGAGTCTACCTATTATATACATATAATTCTATCTTTTTCCCAAAACGATTAAAAAGATAACTAGAACAATGAGGTTGGGTCAAAGATGCAAGCAGACTAAACCAGAAACTTAATTGAGTCATGCCTCTCTCTCTACATGGTACAAAATGAACCAATATATACCAACAGCCTCAACACATACATTTTGTTACAAGCCTTCAGTTATCACTCAAATAACCTTGTTTGTAAACTGTATTTGTATTGCTCATCAGCCTGCCATCTGCCTTGTCTGGGAAGTTTCAGAACTATATTTAAATCTCAAGCTACTATTGTTGGTAAGGTGAAACTATGTGCATTGATAACCCAATGACTGAAATTTTAAAAATAATTTTTAGATAAATTCAAAGAGTTTTAGCCATATTAGAATTTGTGAAGGACAAAACATGAAGTTGCCAAGCTCAAAAGCTTTGGCTCACCTGTGGCTCTCTCCTTGGAAAATTATGGATGTTTTCAGAACAGATCAATTCTGCAGTAATATCCCCTAGTTCTTTTCCCATTATATAGCAGTATATTATAAAGTAATACTTAACTAACTCCTAGGCACCACGCACTGACATAGTAATATGGTGAGCATGTATGTTGCATTACAGCAATAATGAATATTTATGGAACAGCTTGATTTAAACATAGAAAACAGTTAAAAGTACAAATCAACAACAGTACTGAAAACAGGGATCGGAGAAACTGCTGTAGTTGCAGAGGAAGGAAAAATATTTTAGTGCTGAAATATAGTTACAAACTCAGTCAAATAATAAAAGCTACAAGGCCTAATGTTTGACAAAGGACATTTCCAGTTAAATAAAATATGTATACACTGTATTATAGACCAAACTATGTAATACTTGTTCAACAAGGGGCACTTAATAGCAGCCTCTCTCATGCTGGTCTGTAGTGCATAAGGCAAATGATGCCAGTAATCAATGTTCAGTTTAAAAGCATCTTTCCACACAAATAAAATCAACTGCGGCACTGCAGGAAAAAGAGAAGCTATGTTTTAAAGACAGGGCATCTGAATCATCTTGCAAAAATTATGACAAGTTTTTTTGAAACCAAGAAGTGTCCCTAATTCTTAAGTTCATCATCTTTTGTTTTTTTCCTACTTATAGCAGTTAGCATTTATGCAGCATGTTTCCTCTTCAAATGCTGTACAAACAATTATTTAGTCTCATACTGCGTAAATCACCAGTTACTCCAGTGGAATTGCACTGGCTAAACATGGTGCGAATGTCTGAGTAGGTCTGTGATGTGGTTCTAGGTGGGGGGCTGGCTTACATGGCCCCATAAGTCTGAAACCAGTTTTATTCAGCTACATCTGAAGAGGCCCAGGACCAGGAGACACACAGAGGTGTCTCTGGACTTGATCGGATCTCTTCACTTATAAAATACACAAGTATAAAATCTAATCTTAATCTAATACATTTTAATTTTACAGTCACATCCTTTAAAGTGACTTCGAGTAAGCTAAGTTGCTCACAAGCGAAGACCTGGTGCAATGGATGTTAGCCTGGAGAGATTTCTAATGGAAACGCTGGCACAAATGTGAGCAGAACACATCAGAATAAAAAAGGAACACCCTTTTCTGATTAAACTGTAAAACATTAACGAGAACAGCACATGTGCATATCCTGCCTAGAGACTGGGAATACACTGCCCATGCCTTGCCTGCCATTGATTCTGTGCAGACGAGTTTGCCCCAGGGCGGAGTTCAAGAAGAAAACATATATATGTATATAGGTGCTTGTGTTGCATAGTTTTGACACACCCTTTTTCTGACATGTGATTAGGATATCCTAAACCCACCATGAAAATACCCAGGGGGGAAAAATGGTGCAATAAGGACTGAACCACATACTGTGCTTCTATGAATTTTTGGCACTAGCATCATCATCTTAACAGGCTTTGCAATACAGAAAAACTGTCTGCTTGATAGGGTCCATCTTGATCTAAAGATTCCACCCAGTGTCTGTTGTAACTATCATTGTTTTGTGGATTCAACTCTGCAGCAGAGGCTTCATGTAGATGGGGATCATTGCAAGATCAAGGCCCAGAGTTTTTATCTATTAACACTGAGGATTAAAGGTAATAGACAATATTTTTAAATAAAGTGCTGTTCATCATCAACTCCACCAGAGAGGTCCTTTGGGGCCATCTGCCTGTCCCAAGTCAGGATAAAGGAGGAGGGTTGGGCGTGGGGCTAGCAACTCCACCCTGTAAAAAATTAATTTACTACAGAAACGCCAACAATAGAGATAACAGACTTTTAGCCTGGAAAAAGAAGGGCCTTCAACTCGAAGACACATGATGCTGGGTGGTGAAAGTTGTGAGGAAGCCACTAAGCCGATTACCCTTCTTGCAACTAGGAGGATTACCATCGGTACATGGAACGTGAGGACCATGTATGAGTCAAGAAAGATGGCGCAGGTCGCAGCGGAGATGAGGAGCAACAACCTGACCCTACTAGGCATTAGCGAGACAAGATGGACGCAAGCTGGACAGAGACAATTGTTGACAGGAGAGCTGTTGCTGTATTCCGGACATGAAGAGAGCGATGATCCAGACCTTCATAAATAGTTGCCTTAGAAGGATTCTCCAGATCCGCTGGCCAGACACCATCAGCAACATCTACCTCTTGGAGAGGACCCGTCAACTTCCAGCAGAGGAAGAAATTAGAAGGAGAAGATGGGGCTGGATAGGACACACACTACGCAAGCAGCCAACCAACATCACTAGACAGGCACTGCGGTGGAACCCCCAAGGCAAGCGGAAAAGAGGCCGTCCAAGAAACACCTGGCGACGCGACTTTCAGGCTGATAGCATAAAAATGGGCTATACCTGGAACCAGCTAGAGCAAATGGCCCAGGATAGAGGACTCTGGAGATCTGTGGTTGGCGGCCCATACCCCGATTGGGGTGACGGGCATGAGTGAGAGTGAGTGAGTCATCACCAGATCTCAAAGCATTTACAAAAATGGATGTACGTCATATCCTCATTTTATAAAAAATGGAGACTTGGGCACAGTGGCTTGCCCCATTACACACACAGAATCAGTGGCTGAGCGGGGAATAAAGCACAGTACTTCTCCCTACCCACTCCACCATGCCTCTTCTCATAACTATACAAAAATGCTTTTCAGACAAATGCAGTGCAAATCTTTTTAAGCCGTCAATTTTTAATTTTTTAACGTAGATTTGAAAGGTTAGGCCCAAAATAACTAGCAATTTTGATGGCTCAATATTTGGGTGCCGAATTTGAGATGCTTAAAAGGCCCTAATTTTCAGAAAGTGGTCAGCAGTTGCCCTCTAAAAAATCTGGCCTCTAACATGTCACAGCTGGACACCCAAAATCACTAGTCACTTTTGAAAAAGTAGGCCTTACCCTTCTTCAGTGACATCAAAAGGAGCATTTTTAAAAATTATGCATTAGATAAAATATTGAAAATACTAAATTGGACAAAAAGAGATTGAAAGAGAAACATGTTAAAGAAAAAAAATAACCTCCCCACACTATTCTTACCTTCAACAGCAATATAGCATCATAAGACAAAGTGTGAAAAATCTAATTGCTTTTCAATATTATACTATTTAACATTTTCAAGCTGAGAAATGCAAAAGTAAAAAGACCAATCAATTTCATTTTTGTTTATTGTAAATTTCACTTTTAGTTTTGATAATATGGTTCAGTGCTATCAGTCAAAAAAAAAAATCCAATGTGCTTACATTGGAATTTATTTGCTTTTTAACAATTAAATTTCATGTAAATATGCGTATGGCTATTAGGTTTATTGGATGTTAGTTTCACAAAACAATTTTTATATATTTTATGGACAAGATTATGCAACAGCAAGATAGCCATCTAAAATGCTTCTACAGAAAGATCAAAGACTTCATCCATAGGTCTCTTGTCCCACAGCAGGATTTCACTTTTTAAAATAACCTGCCCTTCTATTGTTCTTTATTGCTTAATATGCATAATCATGTTGGGTTTTTTATTAGTGTTCAATAAGACATGAACTTTTTTTGGCAGGTTTTTATGATATGTGGTCAGGGTATGTGCCAGATCTTTCAGGGCTTGCAAAGAGTTCCCAATTATTTTGTTTAGTAAACTGAGGCATAAAAACCATAAGTAATTTGCTCAATATCACACAGCAAGTCAGTGGCAGATCTAGGAATAGAATGCAGGGGTCAAACACTAGATACCACTCCATCCTTGTTTACACAGGTGCTTTCCCAGACCAAGTCAAAAAAAAAAAAAAAAAAAAAAAAAAAAAAAAAGGAGTGAGAATGACTATTACACGAGCAGTTGAAACCCTCCATAACTCTGAATATTTTCCCCATGAAGTTTTGTGAAACCTACAGTATGTATTGTTCTCTCTCTTATGGTGTTATTTTTTCAGGTTTCAGACTTTTCCTGCAGCATTAGCATTATAGTGCAATTTAATTCCAAACTCTTTTCTTTCTATGGATCATCATCATCATCCATAAATTCAGGACATTCTGGTCTGGCATAACCAGACGTAACTTTCTGGTTTGCCTAAAGATTCAGCAAACAAACAGCACTAACAGAACAAAAACGCTTATGTTTGTTTCTCATTCCCATGAAGTTAAATTCTTCCTCCCCAACAGGAAAATCAACATAAGATGTGAGTTAATCTGTGATATTTGTTTTGGAGGGGATTTGCTCAAGATCTGACAATATTCATCAGCAAAAATTAAAAAAAAATACAGCCGTATGTCTTCCAAGAGATGTGCATGCAATGCAAACTACATTAGTATTTTTAATCATTTTGATACTGTGTAATTGACAAAGAGTTAATATTTAAAGAAATTGGTTCTTGTTCTCAAGAATAAATTACTTTGAAAACAAAAACTAGTGAAACCTATAAATTTAAGGGAGGTTAATTTTCTGAATATCATCATTTGCACAATACTACTTTGTAACCGTACTTTTCATCTGGAAATCTTCACAGATGTCACAGAAGATAATTAAGCCTATCACTGCTGTGAGGTAGGTAACCGTTTTAAAATGCATTTTACAAATGGGTAAACAACCACAGAGAGGTGAGGTGATTTTCTCTTGGGCACATAAATCAGTGGCAAGCCCAGAAGCAGAAGTCAGGAGACCTGACTCCCAATCCCTTGCTCTAATCACCAGATATCACTTTCTTTCCAATATTGGTACAGCTGATACAGTGGCCTTTTCTCTTCTGGGCCAGAAATTTATGGATTTAATTTCATACCAAAAACTTTAGCTCAAATGCAATACCTGTAATGCAGTTCTAGGTGAAGGTGATCTATTGTTTATTAAAGGTGACCTTCCTTCAGGTGGTATATTAAATCAAGGGCCTGTCTGTCTATACTTTAGGCTGTCCATGTCAAAGTTAAAGATCTCATGTTACTTTAAGGAAAAATAAAAAAAGAAGAGAGACTATGGGATATATTACCCAAGTATCCTGAGCAACTTTCCCTATCTTGATAATACAAGTTCTAAAGTCCAGGACTCGGTGTTCAAGTAACTAACTACAGAGTGTATAATGTCTGAATAGCTAACATAGTACTAAGAGCTACTAGTATCTACCAGCTTTGGAAATCACTCTGACGTACTTTAAATAAGACAGATACTATATAGTATCTTACTCTATTTCACTAGGTATTTCACCTCCAATGATTAATGAACAGCAGCACCTAGTTCTCAGTTAGCAGTCTCTAGTGTGCAAACTGAAAGATAGCATAGAAGTTTCTTACTCCTGTATGTCAGGTATTCATTCTTCCTTCACCTAAAAATGTTAAAGAGCTAATGTACATTTAAGCTAGTGTATACTTAAAGCACTCAAAATCATTGAAATACAAGAGAGGCCTTTTAAAAAAAATAGATAAGCAACTTCTTTAATTTGTTCAAACAGTCTTTAAAACTGTAACAAATTAAATAGACATTCAAACATTTTTTGTTGTACAGAGTGATCCATCATCATTTGTCAGCATCCGCAGGGCACTGAGTTGTTTTTAAAAAAAGAAAACAAAACACCACAGCGGAACCTATGAAATTAAATAAATGTTCCAGTTCTGAATGATCTATAAACCACATAAACAAACTGTGCCCATCAAGTTAATTGCACTTAAGTACGTATCATCCTCATATGCCAGATGTTGCCCAACTATATGTAGCAGGTTAACTAATAATAGATAAAGCTCATACTGGACACCTGTGGTGGTTCGTTTAAGGAGACAACCACTGAACTATAAATTTTAAATAACCTGTGTGTATGTCCACTTTATTCACTTGCTAACTCAGACTCTTACCTACTCCAGGCATCAGAATAGGACAATTATCTCCCATGTCGTACATACGGCACTCCCATTAATACACTCCAGAATGATATTAGCCTTTTTTACAACTGCATCACATTGTTGACTCATTCAATTTGTGATCCACTAGAACCCCCAAATCCTTTTCAGCAGTACTGCCACCTAGCCAGTTATTCCCCACTTACGTAGCTGTGCATTTGATTTTTCCTTCCCAACAAATGGCTTCCTTCAAAAAGGAAGAAACAACATTCTATCTTTACAGAACACCTTTTATCCCCAAAAGATCCCAAAGCACTTCACAAACAAAATGGTATTCAAACAGATATTACTTTATCCCACTACTAAAATGCAGTTATCTCTGGGGTGAAACACAGCAGTTGTTTAACAGCATACAGCTGTTAAAGACAGGAAGTGAAGATTATTGTAGCTATCTAAAACTGCCGGTAGGATTGAGATAGGCAGAATGCAACAAATAGAGTTGGAATTTGGCCACAAATAAAATGGCTCAAGCAACAAATCTCTTTTCAGACTCTACACAGATTAACTCTGTTCTTCTAAACTACTCAGTCTCTGAACAAGCATTTATCATCTCACAGATTCAGCTAGTTCCCCAACCAGCATTTTCACTTCCTGTCTTCTTTTGAGAAATGAATCTAGTATGTATCATCACTGTAAAAAATAAACATATGCAGGAAACTCCTGTAGGGGCCATTACTAATAACTAGGAGAAACACAATCAGGCTGCAGAACTGATCATGGATCAACATCTTCAATAAAGGAAAGAATAAGGAAAGAGGAGAGGGTGAAGGACCTCAACTATCGAAGTCCTTCTCTCCAGAGATTAGGGGAAGAAGAGTCTGACCATCATTAGGGCACAATACAAAATTTGTGTTTTAGCACAAGCCTCCCCACAGTAATGAAGACAGAATGGCAGACCAGCTCCTTGCATGCCAGCCCAAATGCTATCCTATACAGACTGAGGCAAACCAGAGTCACCTTAGCTGATCCCTGGCTACCATCCAGGCTTTTTTTTTTCAGCTTGGAAAAGAGACGACTAAGGGGAGATATAACTGAGGTCTATAAAATCATGACTGGTGTGGAGAAAGTAAATAAAGTGTTATTTAAGCCTTCTCATAATACAAGAACTAAGGGTCACCAAATGAAATTAATAGCAGGTTTAAAACAAACAAAAGGAAGTACTTTTTACACAACGCACAGTCAACCTGTGGAACTCCTTGCCAGAGGATGTTGTGAAGGCCAAGACCATAACAGGGGTCAAAAAGAACTAGATAAATTAATGGAGGATAGGTCCATCAATGGCTATTAGCCAAGATGGGCAGGGATGGTGTCCCTAGCCTCTGTTTGCCAGAAGCTGGGAATGGGCAACAAGGAATGGATCACTTGATGATTACCTGTTCTGTTCATTCCCTCTGGGGCACCTGGCATTGGTCACTGTCAGAAAACAGGATACTTGGCTAGATTTACCTTTGGTCTGACCCAGTATGGCCGTTCTTATGAGTTCTTCCATTGACCTAGCCACCATCTCTCAAGGGGGTGGATTAACTACAGCGATGGAAAAACCTTCCATTGTTGCAGTAAGTGTCTATGCTATGGCTCTGCAGCGGTAATGTAGACAAGCCCTGATATCACCCGCTAGAATTTGAGTGTGCAAGGAGAGTTACTCACTATACAAATTCACAGAAGCAGTGTTTGAACAATTACACCTATATTTTAGTCACAAAAGACGCACTGGGGATATTTGGCAGGTTTTCTCCGCAGGGGATATTCGGCTGCTTCAGACCCTTACATTGGCTTGCACCATCATTCCCCACAGAAAGCTTCTAACTATTGAACAGCTGGTGCTTTAGCAGCTTGGGGTTTGCAGGTCTGAGTCAGTTCCTTACAGCTTTATTGTGGCTTCTTACAGATAAAGGCAACACCCAACAGGAAGAGAAAAACAAATAAGATCAAAACCTAATAAAGTCATTTTACCATAGTGTGCAAGAATCTAAATGATTAGACTCAGAAACAATCCCTGGAGATGCAGCACAACTCCTGAGGAGTCTCCACATACAAGAGAGAAACTCAAACATTATTGAAAAGGTCCTCTACTAAGGCTGCAGTACTGTGCATAGGAGGAAGAGACCAACCCAGAAAACGCTTCACATCCTTAGAGTTTTGAAATGTTATGAAGAAAAGTACTAGACAAGTGCAAACAATTAGAGAAATTGGTTATCTTCACCACAGCACAGATGGGAAGTTGGAAGGTATCACTGTAGCTCCAGATAAATCACTGGACTTTTCTTGATGCCTAGATGTCATGATGATGGGTGAACAATATATAGATCTAGGAGATTCTGAACAAAGGAGAAATTAGGAATTGTACTAGGTGGCCTGGCACACCTGCAGTTTTACACCTACTGCCCTTGTTGCAGCTTTCAGAGTACAAGAGTTATGCCTGTAAAACCCATTAGTTCTAAACTGTTTAAACAAGGTGCAGTTCCACAAACACAACTATACAAGGGGAAGGGCTGTAGCAGCCACTATTTATCAGGTGCTGTGGCTAGCCAATAGAAGGCACCTCAAAGCCAGACCATTTGCAAATTTTGCAAAGCCTTTGCCTATAGGGATTACTTCAAAAAAACGTGGCTTGTCCATGGATTTCTGTTGTATCTACTCTTTACACAACATTAAGAATATGAGGAAAACCCCCCGCCCCAGAGACTACCCCCCAGAGTTTGGTTCTGGTAGCTTCCACAATAGAAAACACAGAAACCCACGAGAGGAGTTCCAAAATATTTAAATGAATACTACCCAATTCCTGTACACTAACATTTCCATAACTTCTGACTGTGTGTGGCTCAAAAGCTTGCCTCTCTTATCACCAGAAGTGGGTCCAATAAAAGATATTACCTCACCCACCTTGTCTCTCTAACTTTCCCACAACTAATACAGAAAATTTCCCAGAAATCACCATGACAAATGATAATTGCAACCATAATGATGTTTGGAAGGTATGTATTGTTTTAAAAAAAAAACAGTACTTATGAAGCAGAGAACTGAAATGTTACTTTGTCATGGCCACATGAATTGTGAACTAAACAAGACACCTAAACTGCTTGTTGGTATATCAAAAACCAATATTTTCTTTTAACTCTCAGCTATTTTACATGATCAGTAGTACCTGGAAAGGAATGGAAAGTAGTTAATGTGCAAAGAGTTCTTTCTGCGCACACTGCAAATGGGAAGCATGAAAGTATTTTCTCACTTTTAGCCTTCAGATCATTACTGAGTTTAAAGATAAAAGGGGAGAGCGGGGAGACCATAACTGAAGGAGGTATTCACACAACTTTCTACCACAAGCCAGACTGTCACCTGCACAGAGTATGACACAGAAAGTTCTGAAGTATTAATTGATCATGAAATTCTAGCAGCAATCTGCACTCTCATCTTAATCTGTTGGGTGTAGTATAACTGGAAGGGGGAGGGAATAATCTCACTCCCACACAGCCAGTTCCTTTTTAGTCGGGTAGAAACCTGACATCACTTTCTGGTTCAGGGACAGGGATAACCAGGAAATATGTGCCTTCTATACCCCCTCTCTCATCCAAGTTTCAGTGAATAAGGTGGACGCTTTAGATTGCATGGCTGTCAATCTAACCCTGTTCACAAGCACTAAATAAAATAACTAAAATAATAATAGTGTTGAAGCACATTTTCACTCAGAACATGCTTATATTCCAAGTATGTATAATCTACTAACTTTTACATATTTTCAGATTAAATGAAGAAATGTGTAAGAGACTGTACTGAGAAGAAACCAACGACTGCACAGCCTTTTCTGATACTAGTGTGGTATGTTTTTAACGCTGGCAGTCAAGCCACACAAAATAATCTACTTCCAATGCAGTTGGATAGAACTAGCTAATCTCCTCCCCGACATGCCAAATAGGTTGCTGTGCACGTGGCCCACTATCGGTAAGAGTCCAAGAAGCAAACGTGCCAGGTTCTTTAATGGACCTTAGTCTTCTGCAACTTGGCACATAGCACGGACATTGCACAACTAGGATGGCAGTTACTTCTGGAATTCAGAACTCAAACTGGGACTAATATTTTGAAAAAGATAATATTAAGGTTGCAAAGCAGACACAGAAAGCTCCTTTACCAAAGAAGTTTGTCAGGACTCCGAAGGCCAATTTCTGCTCACTTACGCCCAGGAGGTTGAAACCAACTAAGTTACATGGCTGTAAGCGACAGCAGAGTTTGGTCCCATGTATATAGCTCTTCCCTTCAACCAACTGATCCTGTAACAATGATGCCCTTGTTAAACTTTGTTCTCCCTTGCTCCAATTGCCTTGTTCCATCACTTCTTGCGCCCTGCTTTTTTCTTCAGCCTTCCTTCATTCTCCATGCATAATCTCCAGCTGCTCAAGGATTCTCTGTTTATATTAAACCATTAAAAGGGTGTTTATGTGGTGCTGCTCCTTATGCGCTGCAGCAGCCACCTTAGATAGCAAGGGTGCAATCGTGAAGCCTTGAGCTGAACCCTGAAGGTGAGTCAACTATTTTAGGCTTGATACACTTGTCAGTGTTCCTTTATTTCCAATGCCCTATTTGTTTTACCTACTAACAGGTTAAAAATTCATAAGCATATGCAACTCTTAATTCAAAATCTCCAATTAATTTTAATTATTTGAGGCACAATATTTTTCAGCTAAGACTTTTAAACTGACAGACCCATTGCAAATTACTGAAGTTTGTGAGTTAGCAAGTAAAAAAGAAACCAGGAATGCTGCATCACAAGATCTACTTTATTCACAAACAACTATACAGTCACCTGGAGCAACTGATAGGTGCTTAGTATAAAACAACAGAAATAAGTTGATTTCATAATTTAAATTCCTTCATGGCATATTTGTAAATATCAATAGATTATTGAAAAATTAACATGTCTAAATGTCTAAATCCAAATTTTCATTATTCATGTTGTTTTCTTGGATTCTGCACTTCACATTGGACAATGAAAATAGACAAGTCAGTTTCACTTGTGTTTATTGGTGTACTTCAGCACTACCCAAAGGCCGCAGTGTCTGGGTTGCAAACACTGAACAGAAATGCTTATTTGTTTTTCAAAAAAAAGAAAAACCTGCTCAACTGGAATTTTTTAAAATGCCCAATGAAAATATTAGCATGAGATCTTATAAAAACTTGTATTTACAAAGCCTAAACTTGAGACAAGTTTAACCTGATGGTACCCAGAGAAACAGACTGCTACACCATAAAAAACACTACAGCTCCAATCCTGAGATGAGCTCCAGGTATAGGGGTCCACTTCTTCAGATTTCATTTCAGCACTGGGGCCTAAATAGCTATAATTCAATACAAATTCTTAAAATAGATTCTCATTTCACATTACAATCATAGTCCAAGGAGATGTAATACAACACATTGCCAGAGATATATGGCAGGATGGAGAATTAACAGGGCAAGAAGACAGACCAAGTTATACCTCTTTAATGTATAGCAGAAAAGATGATTATACAGAACACGTGAAAAGCTTAGTTTGGCTCAAAAAGCCACCCGCTGTGGAATCGATTATGAATTTCGATCAGCAGGATAGCTCCTTGCTAACTGTGAATTTCCATCCCATTAGTAAAGTTACATGAAAGATTCACAAGAAGAACAGGAGTACTTGTGGCACCTTAGAGACTAACACATTTATTTCAGCATAAGCTTTCGTGGGCTACAGCTCACTTCTTCAGATGCAGTTTATGCTGAAATAAATGTGTTAGTCTCTAAGGTGCCACAAGTACTCCTGTTTTTTTGGCGGATACAGACTAACACGGCTGCTACTTTGAAACATGAAAGATTCAGAGTATTAAAGAAACTATATTGCTCCTTTTGGGATTCTAAACAAGAAATTGTTTCTTTAAATAAAAGCTAAAAAGATGGGGAATAATGATGGTGTTATCTGATATTTTAACTAGAAACCCACATTTCTAGGTATTCTTCATGCCTTTACCAAGTTAAGCTTCAACAAATGTTCTTGAGTACTGAATGTTAATCAGGATATAATGGAAGAGGGCTGGGTCTTTTAAGCGCTTGTTGCCACTAGCATAACAAACCTCCTCTTACTTAGACTCACTACCTCTTTGAGGGAAATAAATAAATTACAAACCAAAAAAGAAATGAGTCAAAACTAATTTGAATTAAAACAAAGCCAAAATAAAGTTGTGTTACAAATTCTGATAGGTTTATGTATTTGTGCACAGCTGAGTATCAAACAGGGTATTATCTATCATTTAGGAAACCTCTGTATGGGTTATCAGGTAAGTGCCCTATTTCTAGTACTTTGCTTTTAAGACTAGAGAAGTTTGTCTAGAAAATACTGGTTTAATGAAGATCAAATTCCTATGAGAAGAGTTTCCTCCATTAATTTAGCTTTGTTTAAAGACAGTGGCCTATATTTCAGAAGTACTAAGCACCCATATCCTACTGAAGTCAATGGAAGCAGCAGTTTTGAAAAAAAAATCAGGCCACTGATTCCTTAAAGTTTTAGTTCTGTAACTTAGAAATATGTCATATTATTGGAGTGCTTATCACTAGGGGCTCCTCAGGTGCGAGTAAACAACACAGAAAAGTATTCCAGCCATCCACAATATGTCCCAAACCTTTTGCTTCATTGAAAGAGCTCAGACACCAGGGATGCCATGAATTAGCTGTGAGCTAGAATAGCAGTCTGAATATTGCTTCCTGTTGCTTCAATAAAACAGCTTACAGTTTGTTAGTAAGCAAATCACAATGCCATGTGTTACCAGTAAATGATTTCCACTTTTTAAATAAGAAAGTGTTTGGAAGAGATTATAAATGCGTTTACAGTAAATTCCACTTGCAAGGCTTGGTGGGATAAAAACACTGGCATTTTGCTAGGTTTAAATAAATCTTCACAACTTCGCTGCTAACTAAAGCACTAACATAAAACTGTTGAAAGTATAAACTATTAACAAAAGATCAAATCCTGCATTCCTTGGGCACCCAATACTCACTATTTCAATGGAATGCAGAATAAGACTGTATATTTATATTTGGAAATATTCTAGCAAAAGTAGAGTCTAAGCCTATTCCCACTGACTTCTATGGGAGCAGAATCAAGCACTTTAGCTACAGCAAAGACCAGAAATATAACTTGTGCTCCAGGAGACAAGGTGTGGACAAAGTAATATATTTTTAAAATGAGCATCTGCACAATACTGGAAACATTTAGCATAATCATCACGTGGTCTATGATTCAGGGAGCCGATTTTGTCAGCTAGTGCTCTAATTACATTGCTGGCTACAGGCTGAGAGTCACTGCATAATAAAACCAAGCCACTAAATAAATTTTGTAAAATTGAATGAACTAATTTTGCAGCATTAGTAATTAAGTTGATGCTTAACGGAAAGCTGACAAAAAAAAGCTACTTTACACTTTCTTTAGAAAATTAAATAAAATCTAGCGAGCCTTATGACCTTTAAAAAAAAAATCTAGCAACTATCTGTCGGTTATTTCTAGAGTCCCCATCACTGCAGCGTCTAGGCACTGGTGAGTCTTCATAATTGTGTGCATGCACATGACAAGAACATGTCCGTACACATCATGCTGTACCTCTATTCCCAGGAGCAGGCAGGGTATTGAACTATACGTAAATTCCACTCTTACAGGATTCTATCCTCTTTCTAGGTCAAATTTTGAGATGTGCTGAGCATCATCAACTCCTAAGAAAGCCAATGGACTGAGGCCTCTCTGGGGAAACAGAACTTGTTTAAATATTCACAAGAACACTAGAGCCAGGAAGGGTAAGGACAGAATGATACATATGCGCATCTGTACATTAAGCCACACTTGTCAGGTCTAATCTTAGGTACATGCATCTTGTTAGTATTCCTCTAAAGGAATATAAACAGTAATTATTACAATGAGCTACCAAATGTATCAGCAATTCAAACCATATATACTGATGTTATTCTACATAAACCTTAAAAAATAGGTCTCTTTTCATTAAGTCTTAATACTGTCTCACCTTAGTTTCATGCATGTTTGGCAACTTAACGAATACTGCCTGATGACAGAAAAAATGCTGCAGAAGAAAACATCTGATCAAGGCTGGGGTTTTCTACTTTCTAGAACATGCTGCATGTGTTGCACCTTATGTATGTTATTAGACAGCATTAAAACTCAGCCCACAGCCCACGGTAGAGGACATACCAGTGTTCTAAACACTCATTTTATCCTTAACAAGAGGTTGCTGTTTTTGAGCTGTATAATCTTCAAAGGCAAACAGGGAGAATTCAGGATGTTCCGCTATAGCACTGATCACAAGGAAAGGGTTAAACTAACTAGCTTTCTTAAATATATTTATCTTCTCAGTTCACCATAACACACTTTCTTTCAAATTCCAGTGTTATATTTCAGTGCTCTATAATATTTATTGCGGCACCAGTGACTATTTATAGGCCACTCTGTTAGACTCTTCACTGTTGTTTCTAAGATGTTGCTCCCTCATAACGTCCTTCCATTTATTGCTTGGGCAATTCCAAGAACTGCTCACTGAGTCGCCTAAATAATGAGGAAGGCCCATGTTAAAATACAAGAAAAAATAAATATAAATATAAACTACAAACAACAGCAATGGTATCACACAAAATGACAAAGGCTGGGAAATTAGCACAGAAACTTCCACAACAGAATGTCCCCATTACTTTTTCTTAATATGTTCATCTATGTCTGTCCAGTTATTTGGGTGATCTGCGTTTTCTAGACTGTTCCATGTTGTTCACATCTTACTCCAATGTTATAGTGATACCAAAAATTATATGCCAGTTGGCCATTTTCATATGTATTTATTATCCAAATGAGCTCTTCTGGTCAATTACCTTAATTATTGTCTGGGATGGGGGGGGAGGGGGAGGAAGACTGGGACTGGCTGAGCATTGAGAGTGGGAGATGGAGAGGGAAAGGGAAGGGACAGGGAGGTAGTAGGGGCGGGAATGGAACTAGCCAGGCAAGGAGACTGGGACTGAGAACCAGTGGGGTAGTGAAAATAGGGAGTGGGAACAGATCTGACAGGGAGCCAAGGAGCAGGGGAAGAACTTGGATGGGCTGGTCAAAGAGACTGGGACAAGGATCTGGGGGGTGCGGGAAGAATATCCAGATTGGCCCAAGAGCCCAGGGAGGGAGATTGGAACTGGGAGCCCGTGGGAATAGGGAATGTGGGGTGTGACTGGAGGCCAGGGTAGGAGAAAGACAAATTGAATAAGGAATTGGGATGTGGGGACTGGTTGGGAAAGGAGGCCGAGGACAAGGAGCTGAGGGCCTGGAGAACTTGGAATGGCTGGTCAAGAAGACTGTACCTGGGCATGGGGAGGAGACTGGGAGGGGCATTCCAGAGGGGTGAGACTAGGACGTACAAAAAGATTAAGATTAGAAGCCTGAGGAGTAGAGACTTGTACGTGCAAGGTGAAGAGACTGGGACAAGGAGCAAGGGATGGGGAAGAGACAGGACTGGTAGGAGAGGATAAGGCAGAAGGGTTATGCTTGAGGGGAGTGGGCAGAAAAGTCTGTGCCTACTAGAGCATGTTCCCCTACAGAGCCTAGAGTAGAACCCAAGTTCCCTGAGTCTCATTATTCCTCTGCTGTCAGCAAATATCTTTGAAACCCACTGACAAAGTGTCTCATCCCCCTCTACTGCCAGTCCATGTGATAGAATTGTACGACTGGAAGGGACCTCGAGAGGTCATCTAGTCCAGTCCCCTGCACTCATGGCAGGACTAAGTATTATCTAGACCATCCCTGACAGGTATTTATCTAATCTACTCTTAAAAATCTCCAGTGATGGAGATTCCACAACCTCTCTAGGCAACCACTCTGATAGTTGGGAAGTTTCTCCTAATATCCAACCTAAATCACCCTTGCTGCAACTTAAGCCCATTGCTTCTTGTCCTATCCTCAGAGGTCTGTCCCCTCTCAGTCTTCTCTGCTCCAGATTAAACAAACCCAATTTTTCCAGCCTTCCCTAATATTTGCTAGACCTTTAATCATTTTCGTTGCTCTTCTCTGGACTTCTCCACATCTTTCCTGAAATGTGGTGCCCAGAACTGGACACAGTACTCCAGTTGAGACCTAATCAACGCGGAATAGAGTGGAAGAATTATTTTGTGTCTTGTTCACAACACTCCTGCTAATACATCCCAGAATGGTGTTTGCTTTTTTTTGCAACAGTGTTACTATGTTGACTCATATGTAGCTTGTGATCCACTACGACCCCCAGATCCCTTTTTGCAGTACTCCTTCCTAGGCAGTCATTTCCCATTTTGTATGTGTGCAACTGATTGTTCCTTACTAACTGGAGTACTCTGCATTTATCCTTATTGAATTTCACCCTCTTTACTTCAGACCATTTCTCCAGTTTGTCCAGATCATTTTGACTTTTAATCCTATCATCCAAAGCACTTGCAACTCCATCCAGCTTGGTATCGTCTGCAAACTTTGTAAGTGTACTGTCTATGCCATTATCTAAATCATTGATGATAAATCAGATACTGAACAGAACTGATCCCTGGGGGACCCTTCTCGATATGCCCTTCCAGCTTGACTGTGAACCATTGATAACTACTTATTACTGATATCCGTTACTCTGTTAGCTCAAGTGACAGTGGTCTGTGTGGTGGACCTAAAGGTTGCAACTCTCTTGATGATCCATATGGATGTTCATATGAAGGAATTTGTTTTTTTCCCTCCCCAACTTCTGTAATAAATGACATAGGGGTCCTACAGACAGCAGTTTCTTCAATTGCATAACCCCGATTCATTCTCAGAGCAGATCCATCCTGTGCACTGAATGAGGCAGGGTCCTGTGGAAAAAATAGTATATGGTTATGTAATTAAATACTGTATCATAATGCATGTGTACCAGGGGGCTAAATTAAGGTTGCCCAGGCAACCATAATTCTGGCATTTCCCTGAAGTTGAGTGCTGTAATGTTAATAATGTTCTTTTAATGTAGTTTTGTGCATGTGTAATATAAATTTAAGTTATACATTTCCACTGGGTGGGAAAAATTGTTTCTACAAAATATATTTTTTTCAAGTCATCTTTACCTGACTGGATGGAAGTTCCTTCTCAGAGCCATTACAGCACAGATGAAATATAGACAGAGTTTTGCACTGATCTCTTATGATTTGTTAGTGTTAATATGGATGAATTTTAAAGTAACTGCAGCTTGTGAATAAAACCTAGATAGCCTAACCTATTTTTAGGATGGAGCAAAGGGGAGGGGAAGCAGAAGGGAAAAGGAGTTTCATTTCAAGCCCAGCACCAGCAATCCTAATTGTAACTAAGGAGTATTAATGTGATCTAGTGACTAGGGCTTTACTCTGGGACTCAGGAGACCTGGGTTCTAGTCTCAGTTGTGCAAGCGACCTTGGACAATTGCTCCTTGCTTGTGTCTCCTTCTGTAATGGATAATAATCATACCTGTGACTAAACATTTTTTTCCTAAAAACAAATAAAAGGCTGTCCCTGGACAAAATCATACATGCCAAGTTTTAGGTTGGAAAGAATTATCATAGTCAAGTTATAAACTTCTACCTACAAAAAGCACTAATATTAACTATGGTCCCAATCCCACACTGTGCCCCTCATGAGCAAACAAACGACTGTGCTCATACAGTGCCTGTTGATTTCAATGGACTCTGAATGGGCTCAGCAGTCCACCCAGGCAAATCATCCTGCAAGATTTAGGCCTATAGCAGCATGAAATTAAATGGGGTTTGCAAATGTGTCTGGACCAGGTTTCATTTATAAGACGGACCCTGCCAGGCATAGGTGCTAGAAGTAGGGGTGCTGCTGCACCCCCTGGCTTGAAGTGGTTTCCATCATATACAGGATTTACAGTTTGGTTCAATGGCTCTCAGCACCCCCACTATACAAACTGTTCCTGCACCCCTGCTGCCAGGCCCAAAATTTAGGTTTTTCTGATGGTGTTGGCATGGTGAGAATTTTACAAAACTTACTATTAATCTTTTTTTTTTCCAACATTAAAACACAGCGGGGGATTAGGAGACTATTCAAAGTTTTCCTCTGCAGTGCTCCAAATGCAATAGCGACGTGCTACGCAATGAAACTCACCAATTTAGATAAACTGTCCAAACTGACTAGAATAAAAGAAGCAGCTCTCCATTTATGTTGGTTACATCTTTTTTTCCTTTGAAGTAACCATATAATTATACCTAAAATTCAATACAAACTATGTATACAAAAATCATCCTAAATGGTGAAAGGCAAATTAGATTACCAAAACAAGGAGCATAGAGAAAAATACCTAAGGTATTACCATTACACAAAGATTTTTACGGTAATTTATCTTGACAGTATGCTTTCAACTTTTGCTCTTTTCCTAATTGAGCAACAGTACAAAACACTTTAGAGTTTCACTGTTAAGCATGTTTACTTTTAAAAAGGGGAGTGGAGCTGTGTAGGGAAAAAGAAAGCCTCCAGCTTTGCTTAACCTGAACTATAACCCCATCTATCAAATCTGTATTTTCAGGTGAACAACAAGCAAGCCATTATACCTGCTTAAAAAGCATAACCTTAAAACACCCCTCTCCCAGATTCAGGTATAGCTCAAATACCAAGAACTGCATGGCAGCTGGTCCTTTTCACTATCACTGGATCCATGAAGGTCACGAAATAGAGGGTCTTTTTCAGGAATGGGATTTTTGAAGAATAGATATTTGATCTAAACACACTTTTTTAAAAGCAAATAATTTAAAACAACCTGTCTCTGTAGCAAAAGCTAATTGCCATATTAAATTTATCTGCAAAAAGAATTCACTTGTTAAACACACTATCTACCTTGGTGAGTCCATGGCTACATTCTTTCCCATAGCCTCTTGATGCCCAATGATGCAAATCCACGCACAACCTGATTATTTTTCAAGAGAGTTTGTGATAGTGCATGGTTCACTTGCTTTTCACCCCTAGAGATCAAGTTTCAAATTCTGAATAAGAGTCCCCTCTATATATTTGTTCACATCACAAAGTCATCAAGTGCACATTTAGCATAACTGGCAATTTTTGGTCAAGAGAGCATGGACTGGCTGAGTTGTGTGGGAGACACTTCATCATTTTTATCTCCACCATCAAGAGTGTTTAGGTGTTTCAGAGAATGTAAGAAGACAAGGCCTCTGATTTGAAGAGCTTACAATCTAAACAGAAATCTACAGATGAAGGACAGGAGACAGCAAACAACAAAAAAGTGAAGGGACTAAGCGGTGATGTTTGATCACATCTATCTAGTTGCTTTATTTGTCTACATTATTTTATCCATCACCAGTTTTGTTCATGCTTCTTTAACCATCACCCATCTGCTTGCTACCAAGTTCATTCTATTTTTGGTTTGAAAATTAGTATATATACCCATTTTTGCAGCAAATATTTAGATAGCATATTATGAGTAACCATGGCAGATAGCAAGTGGGTACACAGCTGCGTGTTTAGGACAGAAGTGAAACCGAGAACGTCATCCACATGCATGCGTATACAGAGTCATTGGGCATTCAACGGGAGAAAACGGAGATCACACAATGACGTTTAAATAGGCAAATAAATAGCTTTACAAAGATATACAAAAATTATCGCCATTATTATTATGCAGACGCAGGCGGCTGTCTGACTTTGCAGATGTGACCTACATAAGTTACAGTAACCTCTTGGCAAGCCCTAGCCAAACACACCCAGATGGCAGCTCCCCTCTTACATATTCCCACATACACCCACAGCTAAGGGAGCAGCTCCTCTCTGTTCAACTCCCTTCACACAGTATCCTTGTGGAACTGGGGGAGCAATTCCCTCCTCTCTGTTCACACTGTAACTCAGGCTGAGGGTACTTCCCCATATCTCTGTCCCACACCCTGAGCCCAGGGGAGCACCCCTACCTTCATAGGCCTGGAGCAATTCTCTCTCACCCTCCCCTCCGGGGATGCTCAGCCCTGACCCCCCCCCCACTCTTTTATACCCATCTCCTACACAGCCAGAGACACAGCCTGAGCAACTACCCCAGAGTTGGGGAGGAGACAGCTCCTCAGTCACCACCCCAGCTGCCACCAAAACTCTTGACAGAGCCCCAGGGAGCTGGGTGCCAGTTTGGACAGGGCTCTCGATACTGGGGAGGGGGAGTACGCAGCCTGACCAGAGAAGGGCTCCCTCAACCAGCGCAGGGGGATACATGGGGTAACTCGCCCATCTCCGCCCTGGGGTTGGGGTGCCGGGGGCAAGTCCCCACTCTCTATGTCCCCCTCCCAGCCCCGGGTGGGGCAAGGGATGTCCGGGGGCAACTCCCCCCTCCCAGCCCCGGGGGTGCAGGGTATGGAGGGAACTCCCCCGGTGCCCCCGCTCCCAGCCCGACTGACTGGTATACATGGGGCTCCCCCCCCCTCTCTGTGCCGCCATCCCCGGGCCCTGGTGGAGGCTGAGCCCCGGGCCCTGGTGGAGGCTGAGCCCCGGGCCGCCGCTCACTTACTCTGGGCCCCGGCGGCAGCAGCGGCAGCAGCACCAGCAACGCGCCCAGGCTGAGGAGGCAGCGGCGGAGCAGGGCCCGGTGCAGGGGGCGGCCGCCCCGCTCCATGGTTCTGCACCGGGGGCTCAGCGGCGCCCGGCCGGCTCGGCGGCTCCCTGGCTGCGCCGCGGTGCAGCGTGTCCGGCCCCCCTGGCTCCGCGGGGCGGGGAAGGCCACCAACGTCACCCCCGGCAAAGGAGGTGGAGCAGACTGGGAGGGAGCCTGGCACGGCTCGGGAGGAGCCAGGGCGTACAGGGGCCATGCCCGCCGGCCCGTGGGGTGGGCTGAGCCAGCGCGTACACGGGGAAGCGCCCCCAGCCCCTAGCTGCAGACGGGGACACCGTTTCATTGCGCCCGGGCGTACACGGGCGATTCCCCCCGACCCTCATGCAGAGACAGCCACAGTGCTGTACTCACTTTCTCCTTAGCCTCGCAGCTCCCATGAATGCTGCTCTCCGTAAGGGGAGCTGCAATGCAAAGCTAGCGCAAAGTGCCTTTAAAACTCTCTGACTATTTGGGTGGTGGGGTGCACGGATCTAAACCGCAACTTTACAGATTAAAACAATTTACCTTTTAGAATGGCTCAGCAAAAGTTTGAATTTCACATATGAGAAAACAGTCTTCCAAAAATATGGAATATGGAAAGATTAAAAGATGGAAACTTTGCAAAAATAAGCAAATACAGTGGAATCAACCTTGTACAATATCTATGAAAAACAGCATGTTTAGAAAGTGCCTTATGTTTAATGAAAAGAAAACTCGTTTCTCTGGGCAGTTAAAATACATTTTGAAATGATCAGCTCCCACAAAAGAGAAATTAGGAGGACAGCAAATTCTGGAGTGGAGGTACTTTACCTGATTCCATTGTAGAGAGTGACTGTCTCCCTCTGCTGGGCAAAACACATCCTAGGCATCACAAGTCATGTATTAAAACGTACGATTTTAACAGACAACTGCTGATGGTGATTAGCAAAATCATGTGAAAAACGACCTTACTGCTTTTCCTGCTTATTTAGGTGTGCATAGTGCTTGAAACACATACAGTAAACAAAACCGAGGTCACAGCCCTTAGTAGTCACATAGAGGCCTGGTCTGGGAAATTCTGCAGAGAAGGGCTGGACTTTCTATACAAGACGGATAACAGATAATGGCAACTGACCGCAGAGATGGGGAGAGTTCACAGCAAATAAGGGGAAAGGGAAAACTCCTCTGCGGTGAGGATCATTTATCAAGGAAACCGAGTTTTGAATGGTCAGTGTAATACTGGACCGTTCACTATTGGGGATTTATGCATCTCCTCATTTAGTGGTCATACTCCTGAAATCCCCGCCCTATTAAAAAGCATGTTTCCCAGGGTCTCAGAAGTGGTGTTTTTAACCCAAGGCAGGCAGGATAAAGGCTTCTGGTGGGGGAATCAAGAGAGCCATGGTCAGTGGGTTTGGAGCGGGTTAACCTAAGGGAGCTCTGGCGCCCATTGGTCCCAGGCGGGCTGGACGCTACCGGGTCTGACTCAGCCAGGCTTAGCCCAGCACGGTACAGCCAAGTTCAGCTGTTGTTCCACCCACTAGCATGCGTCCGACCCAAGGCCCTGCCGCTGAGCCCGTCTCAGCCCCTCTGACCCCGGCCGAGTTCGAAACACGACCGTTAGCTCACGGTGCTCTGGTGCGCACCGTCCAGATGCGGTTGGCACCAGCCCCAGACCAACCGGCCCCGTGCGGTCCACTTTGGGCCTAACTGGCCCAATAGGCCCCGCCCCGCCCCCTCATCATCATCATCATCATCCCCCCTTCTCGCGGCCCAAATTGCGCGAGAACTAGCCGCTGACATCAAACTGTCACGTGGCCTGTGACTTACATTTTATTGGTTGCTGATGAGAAGGGGCGGTGCCTGTTGAGGCGCCCGAACTATAAATACCGGCGAGCGGCCTCGTTCCGCCTTTCTCTCTGCCTAGGAAGGCAGGCAGGGCGTTGGAGGTGAGTGGGGGTAGATAGGGCCGGCTCGGCGTTCTGTGGCGAGGCTAAGGCCTGGCGGCGGGGGCAGTGAGGTGACCGGTGGGGTGTACCATTGGGGGGGGGGGGGGGGGGCAGGGGGTGGGGGGGGGGCCTTTGGTTTGGGGGGGGGGGGGGGGGGCGGGGGGGAGGGGGGGGGGGTGGGGGGGTCCTGCCCGGGGCTCAGGGGGGCCGCGGGGGGGGGCGGGGGATGTCCGTCCCACCGGCGCCGGCTGCTGTGATGATTCTCCTTACACGTGTTAGACTTCTGAGGCGGATGAAGTAAAGCCTAGTCTGAGCCCCCGGCGCCGGGTCCCTCTAGCTCGGGCGGGATATGGCGTCCTGCCTCCCCCTGGGCTGCGGGTTGAGCTCGGCCCGGCCCCTAGACACGCTGTGGCTGTCGGGGCGGCGGGGCCGTGCACTCGGGCTGGGATCCTAACAGGGCTCCTGTTCCCCCAGGCATGACAGGAGCTGGCCTGGGACCTGCCGCAATCCCTGGAGAGCGCCTACCCGGGGCTGCTGACCCATCGCCCGCTGCTTTTCTTTTTGTAAAGGGGGGGGGGGGAATGGTTAATAAAACAGCAGAAAAAATGGTGAGACTTTATTTCCTTATTGTGCTCTCCAGCACTGTCTTTGAACTGGTGAAGTGTCCCGCTGATGGCTTCACTGGCTAAGCAACAGTGCAACAGGAAAAAGCTTGTTCATAACTGGTGCTGCTTAGTTAAAATCTGAGTGGCTCTTTTAAGATCAAGTAACAAGGTGATTACTGCACCTCTTAAAGCTTAGGTGAAGACCATAATTAAATTCAAGCCCTCCCCTTTCTGAATGAAATTTCCTTTGCCTAGAGGTCCTGGACCGAGGACCTCTGAACAAAGCTTTTGCACAGTGGAATAAGATTCAGTAGATGCTACACAGGAAGTGGATAGGGGAAGAATTTTTCATCTCCCATTCATAAATGGGGTTGTAACCCAATCCTCTAGTAGCTGTAAGATCTATGTATAGGATTTTTTCCCAGGTCTGGTTTCACTATTTTCCTGCAATGACGATCAAGCAGAGGAAAGAAAGTTGTGTAAACTGCATTTGAACCACATCACCTTGAGTAGGGCCCAGTGATTATAACTAAGGTTTTTCCTTCACAGTTCTAAGGCATCTTTCAAAGGTACTTAAGATGTCCACTACACTTATCACTCATGATCAGTGAGTTTATCCTTCCACCTCGGGTAAGACATACTGACTTGTAAGAGGAAGACTTGGCAGCAGCTAGAAGTGAGCCTAGGACTAGACAAGGGGATAGCTTTCAGAGAGGAGCCATTTTTTGTCTTTGACCAAAATATTTTGAGAGCCACATCACATGCAACACAAAGTTAGAATTTGTCAATAATTGAACATATTAAAGTTACTACTCACCAGTACTTTTAATGTGACTTCTGCTGTTTGAATTTGACTATAAACAGGAGGGAGCTGTGTGTTGTGTGGTTGCAGCCCACATGATATACACACACACACTCCACACCTGTATGTCAGCACAGCTGCACATGGGCCATGAGTTGTGAACCACTGGAACTGTCTACTTCCTCTACATTTAGAATACTTTTACATAAACATTCTACTGGAACTAAAAGAACCCATTTATCCATTACAGTAGCATAGAATTCAAAATTTTGATTTTTAAGCTTTTATTTTCAAAGCCAGAACAATATATCCTTTAAATCCCTTATCCTAAAGCATCAGTCTTTATAGCCTCATAGTGCAGCTTGAATTGAACTAAGAATGAACTTCTGGAGAAATTGTAAGAGTGGGGTACAACAGGAAAGTGGCTTCCCAAATCCATCTTTTGAAAACATGGGTGTCTTGCACAAACTCAAACTACGGGCCAAACAAAATTATGCAGAAATAACTTACAAGCTATGTAATGTGTCTGACATGGGATAACTTTATTTCAGAAAACAAAGCAAGCCAATTATAGTTACCCACATAGTTTGACTAGGAAGTGCAATATGACAATTGTGTAACAAATCTGGATATCTTCACATTAGTGCATCTAGTCCTTTGACTTATAATTCAGTTATTGCACATAGAAATCATATAAAGACCTGCGTACAAGACATGCAGACTTCATGAAAGGCAAATAATGCCTATGTAGTAATGAGCGCAATACCAGAACAGTATACACAAACTGGAATGGTCACAGGAGTTTAGGTAACAAATATAACCTGCTAATATTGCAATTAAAAGTAACCAAAAAATAGGTGTTCAAATATAGACTTAATTTTTAAATATATTAAATGCTAATTATATTTATGATGTTTCAGGCAAGGTGCTGTTTAAAAAAATCTTCACTATGATAGCTTCATTTAGAGATGGTAAATCATCAAAAAGTTACACAAGGTAATTCTGATTTACAACAAATGGGACTGAACACAATATACAAAGTTTGTAAAAATTTACTTTTCAAAAGAAAAAAAAAAGCAAATTATGCTAGTCAAAGGGGAGCTACAAAACCTCACCTTTGTAAACTAAAACATTCTGACACAAATACATGAACAGTTGGCAACACGGAGGAAAAAAAGTCACATTAAATATCAGATATGTAGTGTTCAAATAGTTAATGATTTAATGCATACATTTAATCTTGAATCTCCACACAAGATAGAAATAAAAAGGCAGTTTTTTTCTCATAGTTTTGGCCATTTATTAGCAGAAACAGTCCTTACATCTGTCATAACCAGCTTGTGATCAGCCTGAACAACTTCAAATGCTTGAATTCCTATTTCACATACAAAACTGAGAAATAAATACATGGGTGTCAAAATCTGCCTTCAGTTACAGCTACAAATCCTCACCAACATCTGGTGATTTGAAGTCACTGGATGCATGGCTGTCACAGATCAGAATTTAGTCCCATGCTTTGCATGTAAACACTGGTGTCATGGGAAAACACAGCAACAGAAACTCCTATGAGAATCCCACTGTTTATTTCATTGTATAAGAGACTCCATACACAACTAGGATAATTATTTCTGGTCAGTATGTGCAGTTTTAGACATTTTCATGTGTGCTCATATCTTTAAACATTCAGAATTAATCACAAACCATGGTGATTGTACCTCACTATGAGGCAGGCTTGCTATGGTTTGGTCTCATGGCTTTGCCTACTGCTTTCTTAATCACAATAACCCCACCAATTCCCACCTTCACTGATATTTGAGAGAGTGTGTTTTATGGCTACTTGCTTCCCAAAAAAGCATTAACTTTGTATGAAAAAAATAAGTTAATATGTATATTCCACATAAATGGATTCACGATATTACCTATACATCCAATTTACATTCTTTTCTCCTGAAAGGATTTCATATTTCAATGGCTTGACACAAGCTATTGACTGCAGAAGTGAAAGAACATAAAACAGTTCATTCTACACCTCCAACTGCCTGAGAGAGAAAAATAGTCTTCCAGTTGTATACATTTGTTCCTGCCAGAGGATTTGGCATGCAGGTCCTTTACTGCAAAAGAACCACCCTTCAATGCAGCAGCATGATGTATGAACACAAACTGACCACAATTTGTGTCATCAAGCTCCTTGATCTATTACAATTAGATTTTCTTTTTTTTCTTCAAAACAGGTCATCTTAGCCTCAGTTAAAATCCTGACAGCAGCCATTACAAAATAAATCAACTTATAAATGGAATTAAACTTCGTATAAGTGCAGTAAACAGGAACAATAACCAGGCATGTTGAGCGCAAAGAAATGGGTATAGGCAGTCCTCTTTAAAAAGGTGTGGCACAAGTTAAGGACAAAACTACCGCACAGTTTAAAAAACCATGAAAATAAATTTCTTAATACTGTACACTGCAAATCTTCACATTTCATGGTTGATCAGCAGCCTCTGTGACTGGATCTTTTGAAGGGCACGTAGATGAGCGGGGATCCATGGCAGAGTGCATTAGAGGAATATAAACATCATCCATGTTTGGCATGACAAAAATTTTCTGCGAAATGAAGGCAAAATTAAATGCAACTTAGTTTAATACGTCATTCAACATTTTTGGGTTTCTAATTAGCATAATTCAAAAGTAAGTAGCATACTTAAAATCAATTTCGGTTTCCCTGGGTTGGATGGTATCTGATGCAATTTGTATATGCAAACTCTGCAGTGCCTACTAGCCACAACAGTTTGGGTAATATGTGACACTGCACCTCATATTCTTCATAGTGATTATTATGGTATGATTATAGCATAATTATGGTGTATTTTATGCAAGACGAGTCATGTGAGGGGTCATTGGAAAAGTTATGATTTGTCAAATATGATTATCCTATTTGTATGCATGTATCATTTTTGTATCTAAAGTTAGGAATATTGACTATGTATCTGTATTTCAATTGTGCTTACTCTGGATGACACCCATAACTAGCCTTTCCAGTACAACAATGAAAAGCCAGACAATGCTGATGCCCCTCAGCGCTGATGACCAGGCCACATGATTCTGGACTCCATCTTGGGATGTCAGTATTTTTCCACAAACCAGTCTGAGAATCAAGTTTTGAAACAAAGGGTTCCTGCCATATGCTATAAGGCAGGGAGTGGTGATATCTGTTGTTCTTCACTCCCCATGCTAAAAGAGTCCTGGAAACACCTGAGCTGGGGGAAGTGCTGGACCCAGGTTAAAGGGATTTCTAGCCTGTGTATGAAGACCTGAGAAACCCAAGCTGTAAAGCTAATGCAGCTTGTGCCTTAAGAATCTACAAATCTGCCTGTACCATCAGTTAGACAGGATGAGACACTGCTGTTCATATCCAATCTAGTATATAAAGCTTAGGTTACGTTTTTGTTTATTTGCTAGGTAATCTGCTTTGATCTGTTTGCTCACGCTTATAAATCACTTAAATCTGTCTTTTGTAGTTAATACATTTATTTTATGTTTTAATCTAAACCAGTGAGTTTGGAGTGAAATGCATGGGAATCTTAGCTCAGAGAGGCTGTTGCATATTCCTCTCCACGTTGGGGGTGGAGTGAGGGGAGCGAACTCGATGAGCTTACGCTGTGCACCGCAAGACGGTATAATTTTTGGGTTTATGCTCCAGAGGGGGGCGTGCCTGGGGAGCTGAGAGTTACCTTGGCTTTTGCCTTTCTACTGTTGGTTCGTGCAGTGGCTAGTCAGAGAGCTTGCATGTAACTGCCGCTGGGTGTGTCCCCCCTACCTATATTTATGCTGATGGAAGCGTAAGACTGGGAGTGGGTCTGCAGCTTGTCACAGCCGCACAGTGTGAGGGAGAGCCCAGGCTGGTGGGTCAGAGGGCTCAGCCGTACCCCAGTTCCAGGTGGCACCCAGGGGGAACCCGTCACAGTATAAACCACATAATTGAAGATGAAACATTAGGAAGTGCTGAGATCCCTGCACATTTCACTCAACTCAATAAAGAGCCACAGGGAAGTGCCTGTTTCCCCCCTGCAACCCCCAGCATATGTCTCATTGCAGTTCCCTTCAAGCAGAATTCAAGGTGGCAGTTTTGATCTAGCCAGTCTGCTTGATAGGTTTGTCTCAAGTTTGACTCTCCCACTCTTTTGACCATCCTGGAAATTTATATAAGTTGGGGTGATCAGTTTGCCAGATTTTCAGCAGTGCTCAGCACTAGCAGCTCTCGCGGAACTGGAGAACTGCTGGATGTTGACCACTTCTGCAAATTGAAACTCTGCACTTCTCTTATGTCTGCACTAGGAATTAAGCGAACAATTTTGAACTGTAACTTCCATTAGTTAAATGAAAAATGTCTTTAAAGTTATTAAAGAAACATACCTGAAACTCTTGTTCCAGTTTCTTTTCTATCCAGTCAGTCACATGAACCAAAGTTACTTCTCTCTCGCCGAGCTTTGGCCGAGCTTTTAGCTCTAGATAGGGAGGTCTTCGGAAACCGTACCTCAAGAGCACACACACAAAGAAGAGAAAGTTTTTTATTGACTGACTATCTCTTGAAGGAAATGCTTGAACACATTAATTGTAAATGCAATTCAGATTTTGATGATAGCGCCTGTCACCACTCTAGTTTATAAATATTAATTCCTATTGCATCTCTTCCAAAATACATTCCAGCTGAGTGTGTAAGCTTTTCTTGTTCTTCTCAGAACTATTTTGCATATGAAATACTCTGCAGTTTGCAGAGGAAGGTTCTATTGATACTAGAGCTTCTGACGGGATGGCACACACATTTTGTAGCAAAACATTTCAAAGACGCTAGGCAAGGGAAGAAAATCACACTGATTTTTATTTTATTTTACAGAACTGTCAAATAGCTGCAAAGATATAAAAGTACCCAGTGTCTTTTATAAAGGAAATTAGTATCGCAAGTGGAAAATGACAGTTAAAAGAATTTAATTTCTATTTTGCTTTACTACACTTACCATATTCTGTCAGTAGGTGGTGGTGGAATGTTAACTGCTAGTGTTCCTTTACACTCTTGTACTTCAACAGTTAGCAGTAGTGGAGTATTGGAGACCTCTTCAATCTTCTTTTTAATGAACTCAGTCTCTGTTGCTTTCTGGAAATATTTTGACTTGGTAATTTTATCCACAATCCTCATGATCTTACTTGTCCGATGTCCTCCAACATACCTTCATATGTAGAATAAGAAAAATACATCATCAAAATGATGCTCCCAGAAATTATCTGGTTTTCCTAAAAATGTCTCTCTCTGCATGCTCCATGAAGGAACAGCATAGTAGGAGCTACAGGCTGTAAAAACAAATGATCTGACACTAAAAGCTTTGGAATAAAATGTAGGCTGAATGCCAGGGAAAAGGTGTGTGATGGAGGCCTCGGCAGTTGAGAAATGTAAAGCAAGGCATGCTAAAAGCACTCCTCCAAAAATATTTTTTATACATATGCTGAGATTTTCAAGGGGATCTAATAGAATTAGATACCTAGCTCCTTTAGGACCCTCAAAATCTCAGTGATAGTTTAGGAAACAATCCTACACTATCTGGGGGATAGACTAGGCCAGGTTTTCAGCGGTATTCAGGTGCCAACCGGAGTTTTCAAAACAGCGCCTAAGTGCCTAACTATTTTAATTTCAATGGAAGTTAGGTGCCCAGATGCTTTTGAAAATCCTAGTAGGTGCCTAAACACCTTTGAAAATCTGGCCCTAGGTGACTTAAGAGGTCTTTTCCATCTTGACTGCCCAAACAACTTACATTTTTTTCCTGGGTGTCTTGCATAGGGTCAACTAGATGGGGCCCCAATTCCATTTGCAGCCTTTGGGCAGTACGGCAACACAAAAAAGCTACAATTTCTATGACTATCACCAATTTCATTTGCTAAATTATTTATAGATTTTCTGTGAAGTCATGTTGATTTGCAAGGTCTTCAATAAAAGTCCTAAACACAGATTCACACTGATATGTCCAGGCAATGCTGTCAGAGTCTGTACCCAGCACAAACACCCTGCTGGTTACAAGTGACTAGTGGCTCTTCTATCCAGTCTAAGTGCACTCCCTTTCCAGATGGCACTAAAAGCATGACAATTTTTTTTAAAATGGCTAAAGATGCTTACACGACTGTCAACAGTAAGTTGGCATGATGTGTGCAAATTTGTATATCACCATCTTAACAAAAATTGTCAGGAGACAGATGCACTGAAGCACGTGCACATACATCTTGAGCTCAAGGGGACCAAACACCATGTCCCAGCTGTTTAATGCAGCGTGTTTAATTATAGGTTTTTACAATTGTTACTGCATTTAGTGTGGAGTTACTGGCAGGAGGACCAAGGAGGAAAGAAGAACCAGGCAGTAGAAGGCGGCTCCAGGAATTGTTAGCTGCACATATGCAGAAAGACTGTTTTTCTCCCCACTACAACGGAGTCTAGATGGGATGGTAGCAAAACAGACACTTTGTTGTAAGGACAAAGTACATCTCTACTTCCTTCTACACCTAGCACATCTAGGAATGCGAGCACTGCATAAAAGCCATAAGGATGGCATCTTTCACATTCCTGCAGTGCCCATGTCATCCACTGAATGAGATGGTCCTGAGAGAACCTAGCAACAGATGAGATACGACCCCCTCTCTACAATACATGCAACTAATAATTCATGAATTTATCCAGGTTCCTTTCTCCCAGGCACTAATCTCTATTAACACAATGGGCCAATTTTCAACTGGTATAAAACCAATGTATCTCCATTAATTTCAATTCCCCAATTTATACCAGCTGTGGATCTAGCCTAAACAGAAACAGAGTTATCCATTTATTGGATACTATGGTGGCAATGGTGAAAATTTTCAAAGGCATGAAAGAGAGTTAGGTGGCCAAGCAGAATTTCCTTCTACATTTACATAAAATGTACAGATCACATATTATTAACGTTGCTAGAACAAAAAGGGAAAACAAAGTATTTGTAAAAATATAACATATATTACACATAAATAATTCTAGTATCAGAGGGGTAGCCGTGTTAGTCTGGATCTGTAAAAAGCGACAGAGTCCTGTGGCACCTTATAGACTAACAGACATATTGGAGCATAAACTTCCGTGGGTGAATACTCACTTTGTCAGATATGTCTGTTAGTCTATAAGGTGCCACAAGACTCTTTGTTGATAAATAATTCTGACAGACCACCGTATACAAATTAAATGGATTTGTCTGTTAAAAATACACACTTTCGGGAACTATTGCACAGTCAAGCTACTCTAAAAGCCATTGAAGAGAAAATAAAAGTGACAGTGATCAAATGCTATGCACTTAACCATCAAGTTTAGAAATTCCTAAACCCTAAAGACAGGTTTAAAACCCAACAAAGGTGACCTAGTTTTTCAGCCTCTCAAGGTATTTAAGACAGCTGTGGTTTAGTTGGTGGTTTAAGCACAATGCTAGGAGTTTTATTCCTGGCTCTGCCATTGGGTGAGACATCTTAGGCATAGGCCTTGTCTACACTACACGGGAAATTTGATCTAAGCTACACACTTTGAGTTACGTGAATAGTGTAACTCAAAATCGACATAGCTTAGACCTACTTACCGCGGGGTCCACACTACATGATATTAACGGGAGACGCTTTCCTGTTGATTCCCCCTACTCTTCTCGATCCGGTGGAGTGCAGGAGTCGACGGGAGAGCGATCTGCAGTCGATTTAGCAGGTCTTCACTAGACCTGCTAAATCGACCGCCGACGCATCGCTCGTCGATCCCTCCTTAAGTGTAGACAAGCTCATAGAAACTTCAAAGTAACTTGGCGAAGTCACCACATCTGTAACATGGGATAGGGACATTTAGTCGTCTTTAAAATCTTCAGATAAGTTATGGAAGTATCAGGTGTTGTAAACTGAGCACTACACAGTTCACTCTGCAGAGATCTTTTGCACAATACATTAGAAACTAAGCTCCTGTCTTTTCTGCTATTGTAACTTGCAAGAGTAGCTATTTGTTTTGGTCAATATTTCCCTTTCTTCCTTTATTGTGTACCTAATTGCCCCCCTCCATCCCAGAAGCGGCTGGTTTTCAGTTGGGCTGTTGGATGGATATATATATATATATATATATATATATACACACACACACACACACACACATATATATACACATACATATACATACACACACACACACATATTAGTGATGCCCTTTCCCATGACAAGCACTATAGTGGAACAGAACATGAAAGGTTGTCATAATCCTTCAGCTGGCAAAGCATGTTTTAAAAAAAAAAAAAAAAATCAGGTAAATGTCTCACCCTTCTGCACCAGGAGTCAGCTGCTTTTCTCCTCCCATCACCTCAGGAGCATCATCCTCCTCTGAAGACCCAGCACTAGAAGACTCCTCATCACTGTCTGCAAGGCAATATGCCCTTGGCCTGAAACTGAGAGAGACAGATGACAATTTCCATATGAAACTTGACATTAACACCCATTCGCTGTGTGTAGCTCTTTTGGTGCCTTATATATTTATACTAAAATGTCTGCAATACCCCCACTCCCTTTCCTTAACTATCCAGAGAGATAAAGTAAAACAAACACACACACACACACTGGGATTGGTTGCAGAATCCTTGAATTAAATATACATGACTATTTATACAGAAGCCTGTTTTTCTTCAGTAAAGCTGAATCCTGCATGAAATGAGAGGATATTGTACGGCAAGACAGAAAACAGAATGGCTATTTTGCATGCCACCTAACGGAATGGGAGATGGCTTGAAATATGTTTGCAGACACATTCTTGCTGGTGTTAGTTGCTTTCCAAAAGGTTTGAATAAAATGAAGAATGTCAAAAGCTTTTAAAAACAAACAAACCCAAACATGAGTTTTAAAATGCTGAGATGAGAATATGCAGCTGTATTTTGTGCTGAACAAGTGGATTTATATTGAATGCCAACATAGGACTCTATTCAACACAAATTTTGACTAAGGGTTCCAGGATGGGAAGTTTCAGTTTTTATTTTGGAAAGCATAAAAAATGCATACTGTCCCATGCCAGGTATGGAGTTTATGCTTCACATATGTACACAAGCTATTATCCCTGGTCACTACCAGAGTCCCATGGGTCCTTTGCATCTATGTACCATAATTGTTGTGGGGTGCCAGATTTAGAAACTATGTGTAAAGTGGTGTAAATTACAAACTGGTAGGTGAGTGTACAGGAGGCTACCTGATTTTAAGAGAATCCGAGTGAAATCTACATGCTGAAGGGCCAGATGGTGGTTTAAGGAAAAGTATCTTGCCCACACACAGTTTAACCCACACCCTTCTGTTGGCTGCTTTTCTTCCTATACCTTATCTCTTCTGGCCCCTACCTGGGCAAGTTGTACGAATTCAGGCTCTCTTACAGCACATACACCTACTTACTGGTGTGTAAGTTCTAGCATCTTACATATTCTTTTTTAATTGAAATCTGTGAAAAGCAATGTGTTGTGCACACTGTTGGTACTTAAGATATTCAACCTCTTATTTTAGGTGAGAAAGTCTATGACATCAGTAGTTATGAAGACAACACCTCCTCTAGAAACTCATAGACCTTAGTGCAGCGGTTCTCAAACTTTTGTACTGGTGACCCCTTTCACATAGCACGCCTTTGAGTGTGACCTCCCCTTATAAATTAAGAACACTTTTTATATATTTAACACCATTATAAATGCTGGAGGCAAAGCAGGGTTTGGGGTGGAGGCTGACAGCTCATGACCGCCCATGTAATAACCTCATGACCCCTTGAGGGGTCCCGACCCCCAGTTTGAGAACCCCTGCCCTAGTGGGTGTTACAAAGAGAAGGAAAAAAAAGACTAAATGGGAATTTCAAGGGACACTGGGCCTGATTTTCCATTGGTCTCTAAATAACGTATTCATGTACATCTGAAATTGATAGTATTCTACACCCACTTTGCATGAATGTAAGTGATTACACAAGGTGCAGGGCACTGGAGAATCAGGTCTGAAGGCTCTGTCTACATCAAGAAAACTTGCAGTGTTGTAATTAATTGGTGTGGTTACATTAGTAATTTGTATCATTGCAGCTACAGTTGATGTAGCTACATGGGTATAAATTTCCCTAATGCAAGTTTAAAAGGGAAGGGTAAGAAAGGAATTTTGCTGCTGGGCAAAAAGAAAAATGATTCTAAGTACTAAAATTCCTTTAAAAAGTATTTTGTACAATTCCCTCCATCCCACCCTAGCTGGGACACAATCTCCAGTTGGTCTCTTTGTGGCACGCATTTCCCGCCCTATGGGGAAATGGTGCTGCAGGCTGATCAAGTTGTAGCTCATTGTGCCAGTGAGGCACAGGAATCTGGTCAGTGACCTGGTGTATATGGCAATAGTGTAATTTCTGCTGAAGAGAGTCCATCATGGATTAAGAGGAGCAGGGGTAGTGGAGCAAACAGGTTACTCACTTTGTACAGTAACTGTGATTCTTCAAGGTGTGTCCGCCGATGGGTGCTCCATTTCGCATGTGCATGTGCCTCCTAAGCCCTTGATCGGAGATTTTCAGTTATCAACATCCATTTGGCCTAGGCATGCACCCTATGCCTCCTTGTGCAAGGTAACAAGGCTATATAGAGATGCGCTGGCAAACCACATTCAGTTCCTTATTCAATCAAAACATCCCCTAAGGAACAGTCTGAAGCAGAGGGGAAGGCGAGTGGGTACTGGAGCACTCATGGGGGGGGGACACATCTCAAAGAACCAGTTACTGCACCAAGTGAGTAACCTCCTCCCCATGGGTGCTCCACTTCAGGTGACTTTCGAGTAGTATCCCCAGATGGAGTTTTGAACTGCGTCCAGAATTGAAGACAGTACTGCAGAACCAAGTACCACATCGGATCTGACAGCATGGATCAGGGCATAATGTTTCAAAAATGTACGTATTGAAGCCCATGTAGCGGCCCTACATATTTCAGATCCTGGTACATTCTTCAGTAATGCCGTAGACATTGCCTGAGATCTGGTTGATTGTGCTATCACCCTTTTGGTGGTGAGGGGGAATGCCCACAGCATCGTAAGTGATAATACATCCCAATATCCATTTCAATAGTTTCTGACTAGAAACTGAGCACCCTAGGGATCTACCTACAAAGGAAATGAAGAGCCTAGGTGACTTCCTAAATTGCTTGGTTCCCTTCTATCATCCTTGGTACGTAAATAAGATTGTTGTAGAGAACTATGTGGCTTCAGGAAAAACCCTGATAGATGAATGGATTAAGGTGGAACTCTGACAGAACCTTAGGTAAGAATTTAGGTTGTGGGCGTGAAGAGACCTGGTCTATAAAGAACACCGTAAAGGGACTATCTACTGTCAAGCCCCCAATCTTCCTGATCCTACTGGTCTAGGTGATGGTTACTAAAAAGACCATCTTAATAGACAAATGCAACAGAAAACAGGATGCCATTGGTTTGAACGGAGGTCTCATAAGGTAACTGAGTACCAAGTTGAGGTCCCAGGTCAGGGTAGTGTCCCTAATCTGCAGACAGAGATTCTCCAAACCTTTAATAAGCCTAGATGATACCAGATGTGCAAATATGGAGTATCCTTCCATTGGAGGATAAAAGGCTGATATTGTGGCTAAATGGACCTTAACTGAACTAACATATAACCCTGATTTTTTTAAATTCAACAGATAATCCAGGATGCGTGAAAGCAGCACCAAATCAGGCAGAAGGCAGCACCACCACCACCACCGGAAGAATCTCTTCCATTTCTGCACATAAATAGTGTGGGTTGATCTCCTCCTACTATTCAGTAACACTTCTTGTACTTCCATAGAACAGAAGGATTCTAACCCCATGAACCAACAAGAAGTTATGCCCTGCGGCGGATAACCACTAGATTGGGATGAAGCACGCGACCTGCATGTTGTGACAAGAGATGAAGACTGGTCAGGAGCCTGAACAATGGTTGGACACATAGGTGAAGCAGGTAATGGTACCACTACTCTCACTCTTTATGTAAATTAATTATACTAACCACTACAAAATATTAGAAAAGCGAAGGCACGCTCAAGGCAGACATGCTAGGGTACCACGTGAGGCCAAGGTGGTTGAGAAGAAACTAAGGACCATTTGTCTGCGTATCCCTATATTGCCTCGGTATTCGGCACGAGGAGGCATAGGGTGTATGAGCAGGTCAAGCAGGCACTGCTAACTGAAAATCTCTGATCAACGGCTTGAGAGGCATGCGCACCTGAAGTGGAGCACCCAGAGGGAAACTACTTGAAGAAAAATCTTAATCAGGATACAAAATATTACACAATAGCAACTAATTCCTGGACTCAATTTTTGGAGTAATTTTGTGCTCAAATGTGAACCAAATCTTTTCGCTACAGATTCAAGTTATTTGCATACAGAAATCTCTGGTATGCTGTCTGAGACCTGCTACAGTCATGGGTGAATACACTTTGACAATATATCTCTTGTAATGCAAGAGCAAGAGAGTTTTAAGCAGTTATAAAACAAAAATTTCAGGCAATTACCCAGGATTGTAATTTTAGTTATGTAATATTTCACAGCTTGTTAAGAACATGCAATTTATAGCTGGGTTTTCTTTCATTTTTGTTCTTCTGGTTTTGTTCTCATGTTTCCCTTTTTCAAAGGAACCAGGCAGAACACTGATTGAAGCCATTGTCACTGCCCATATAAGTGGGCAGAGGAAGCTGTTTAGATAGGTGGGACTCCATACAGCAATCTTAAGGACAGTTCAAGTCCAATGCACCAGTACACAGCATTCTTCCCTAAGAGCATGCGTAAAGAATGAGGGCAATAATCTCAAATTCCTTTTTAACTAGCAAGGATCCAAGTTGTGAGGTTTGGATTTGACCTTCCTCAAAGACTTCTTCATAGGTACAACCCCACTGTAGCTCCCTCCTTGTATCAGAGCACCTAAAAAAGTGATGAATACCAAGTGCTTCTACACCAAGGCTAAAAGAGGTCACTCTCACAATAGTCCCAGTGAGCATTCCTAAAATAATCCCACAACTGTGACGCTACCAGCCAAGACATCAGCAAATCCTCTGCATTAAATTAAGTGACATCAAAGACTATCTCCAATCTCAGTATATGATGAGTGGATCATACTGCATAATCACAACAGAAGGGAGTGCCATTCTCAAAGTACCTTCTTGTGCTGACTGCATGGGATTTTACTGAACTGCCAGTTGTATCCTGTATTATTACATAGTATATAACAACTAAGAGGAATTATATTGTGCAGGAGACTGCATTGCATTTCTAAATGTAGATTAGCTTGCCTGTATTTGCATACAGAAATCTCTGGTATGCTGTCTGAGACCTGCTACAGTCATTTGTTTATAGAATAGCCGTTTCACATTTTGCTCACTGGCAGTGTCTAAGTGCTCTCCAGCAGGTTAATATCCCAACACACTTCAGAGTACGGTCCAAAACATTAAATGCAAGATACTGTTTTTGATAGAATAATGCTGGAAATGTTAGTCAATATGAGCGACTGAAAGCAACTTAAAGCTAACTAGTTTTGTTGCCTTTTTCAAATGAGGCAGATGTCTTTTTCCAGCTATTTGGGATTTTTTGTCTGTTGTAGCTCCAGAGCCAATTTGGCTCAAGGCACTTCAGTAAAGGTCACATTCAGTCAACTGCCTACGCTCATTTATATATGGTCTGCACTGTTAACTGAGATTTCCCCACTTGTTTATACAAATCTCACCCATACTCAAATCAAGTACCGCTTTGGCAGACAGTGAAGTGTGGTATGGGGAGACACTGACAGAATAAAGGTTTGTGTGTTAGGCACTGTGGTCTGGCAGAATAAGTATATTGCTGGGAGCCAGGAGGTTTGACGTTCCACTCCTGGTTTTGCCACTGACTCTCTGAGATGCATTGGCAAGTCCTTCAACCTCCCTGTCTCAATTGTCTCATTGTGAGGGATTACAATTTGTAAAGCATTTTGGACATATCATAATAGTAAGATTACTTGAAGAAAAGATGTTGAAAGAAAGCTTCACTCACTCAATGAGAAATTATTTATGATGGCTTCATTATTTATGGCTATTTCTGATTTCCTCATGGTACTTAACCCTTTCATGCCAAAAGTCAGATATCCCAATGCTGTCTGTTAACACACGCTCCAAGAGGTAACATTTCACCACTCAAGAAACTTCAGTTTCCAAAGGATTTGTTGGAAAGTTTTCAATCTATCATGCTTCCTTGGCATCCCTACTTAGAATGGATATGCCTTTTTCGCCTAGAAGTGATTGTTTTGTTGTTGTTGTTTTTTCCCCCCGTGTGGCCAAAGAAGGGTAAAAAGGTTTTATATATAGGATAGCGACAGCAGTGTTGTGATCAAAATGTTCCTGATATGATGGACCTTCAGCCTGCTTCTCACGCTACACCAGTCTTTCAAAACTCTACCTCGACAACTGGCCTGGGGATAATGATTTCTTCAGATAGGCAAGTAATATCTCACTTTTTTATTACTGTCATGGTAAAGGCAGGTGAGCAGATTAGGTCTGGGTTGGAGAATCTTTGCAAGGCCATGCTACACCATTATGTGGCTAGGTTTTATTTTTAAAGTGCTTGTCAGAAATACCTGCACAACTATGGAGATAATTATATTGTAGTATGGTTATCCAAACTGAAGTAAGTGAAGTCATTTCCCCCCCCGCCCCCCCAGTTATGAAATAGTTTTGCATATTACCATCTACCTTCTCCAGTGAAGGGCACGGACGACAACTATCAAACTTGGATTCAGAAGCATGGAGTTCAGTTCAATTTGTCATAGCAATAATCCTGACAATCTGAACAAATACTTCACTGTGCTAATTTAATAGTTTGAATTAAGATGAGCTGTGCAGATCAGAACTGAACTGTGATTACTACTAAGGTTTCCATACTCTTCATATACCATTTAATTTTCAGAAGCTTCAGACAGTATCCATTGTATATGGTAAAAACAAAAGTATATTGGAAGTGTCCATGGGTCAAATTGATGAACATCTGGCCCTGGGCACGATGCACACTTAGGAGAGGCCATCTGAACTACAGTTTTAGTTCTAAATTCAAAGTATACATTGCCTAGTTACTGATATTAACATTTACTTTACCTGTAAATGATTGCTGTGTGAGAATTCAAACTACGGTAAATTTAAAAAAGAGAGGTGTGGAATCAATGTGTTTGCCCGCTGTATTTCAAAGACTGTTCCTTCCTTGCAAGGATATAAATCCATACAAAAGACAATTCTGTAGGCTTGAGGGAGGGGAAGCAGAATCTCCACTTCTATAGGTGTTTGTTTTTTTCCATGGGGGAGGGGGGCACGCATTGTGTGGAAAAGCTCCTTTTAATATTTAGGATCACATTCTTTGTGTTAGTGACACGGATATAAATCAAAAGTCATTTGTCAGACTTTGGTGGAGTCATTACACATTTTACTTTATTAAAACAGAGCAGAATCCCGCACACTGACTTCAGTGTCCAGATTTATCTTTGCAACAGTGCAGAATTTGGTCATTAATATGTTTTTGCTTTTATTTACTTTTTATGTCATGTCATTTAGCACTGCTATAAATCTCACTTTAATATACTTCAGAATGGACCAGGTTATGTCTTGAGCATGCAAATTAGCTTTCATTAAATATTAAGGGACAGTTTTATTTATATACCAGCAAAAGGTTAGATTTGCAAGAATATTTTGTGGATTTGTTGGCAGTGGATATGCACTAAATCGTGGAGTCTGCCTACTGTTCAGGGACTGGTGATTTCTCAGGAACTACTATGACATTCTAGTTTGTTGCTGGAAGAGAAAAAGAGTTACTTTGAATCATGCAAATTCTAGGACCCCAGTGGCTACTTAAAAGTCTGACTTCACTACATAGCAAAACTAGCATAGGACATATGGATTTAGGAGCATTCTTAGCTTCCAAGGATTCAGAAATGGTGTTTTTATATCCAGGCTCGATAGTACTGAGACACTAGGGGGCAGCAACAGCAAATGAGGAGGCTGAGAACAACCTATTATCTTAGCCTCTAACTTAGTGCATTATTAAGATTCCTTTTCCTTCTAAACTTAGAGAAAGAAAACCCATTGAATGGTTTTATATAGCACAAAAAGAATCAACATTCCACAGCTAAATTAGTTGGATATTTGACAAATACCACTCACCAGATGAATACAAATCCACAGAATGATGAATCCAAACACATTATAAAAAAATGAAACAAAAATAGCACAAATACAAGTTAGATAGGATACAGTATGTAATTTCTAGCCAGTTTATCTAAGAGACATTTCTCATTTAAACATAGGCGGTAAACAGAACTGTTATATATACAAAATTGGACTTTAAAAGGTGGACGTGTTTATTCACACTGTGCAGTTAAATTACTGAGGAGCGTCTGAACTGTTGACATGCAGGATGCAGCTATCCTTTCACATTCATTTGCAACATTATTTGTGTTATAGTAGCACCACATAATACCTACTAGTCTAAAGAAGAAACTGGGCAGAGTATTGATTTCTCAGGCACAAATGGGAGCGTTGTGTTTATGAAAGAAAAATGGGAAACCACTATGGACTCACCAAAGGCACATTCAGCATTTAGAATTTTGCGCATGAGAGACATGAATCTAATGCCTAAACAGCACATACCTAGACAACTACAAAAGAATGGTATGTAGAGCCAATGAATAGGGATGAAAATAGGTGTCAGAAAAACCTAGGCTCTACTTTCAGTTCTGCCATAGTTGTGTAATCTTAGGCAAGTTGCTCCACCTCTCTGACTCACTTTCCCCCCCACTTGTTAAACATTAATACTTGCCTGCTTACTTACTATACAAGAATAATTTGAGAACTATCTAATAACTAAAGGTCTTTGAAAATGTAACATCCATATTGGTTTATGCTCACATAATATTCGCTAATTTAATTTCAGAAAGGCGAACTACACACAAATGTGGAAACTAAACAGAAATAAAAAGGTACAGTCACAAAAGTGAAATGCCTGCAAGCTGCATGGAAACTTTTAAAAACATAAAAGAGGCTCACATTAAATCTATATCCCAAATTAAAAACAGTAAGAGGACCAAAAAAATGCCACCATTGCTAAACAAAGTAAAAAGCAGTTAGAGGCAAAAATGTATCCTTTAAAAATTGGAAGTCCTACTAAGGAAAATAGAAAGGAGCATAAACTGTGGCAAGTCAAGTGTACAAGCATAATTAGTCAGGCCAAAAAACAATCTGAAGAGCAACTAGCCAAAGACTCAAACTAATAGCAAAACATTTTTTAAGTACATCAGAAGCAGGACGCCTGCCAAACAATCAGTGGGGACACTGGAAAATTGAGATGTTAAAGAAGCATTCAAGGAAGATAAGACCATTGCAGAGAAACTAAATGAATTCTTTGCATCAGCCTTCACTGCAGAGGATGTGAGGGAGGTTCCCACACATGAGCTATTCTTTTTAGGTGACAAATCTGAGGAACTGTCCCAGACTGAGGTGTCAAGAGAGGAGGCTGTGGAACAAATTGGTAAGTTAAACAGGAATCAGTCACCAGGACCAGATGGTATTCACCCAAGCATTCTGAAGAAACTCAAATATGAAACTGCAGAACTATTAACTGTGGTCCCTATAATTTAAACCAGCTTCTGTACCAGATGACTGGAGAATACCTAATATGACACCATTTTTAAAAAAAGGCTCCTGGCAATTTCAGGTCTGTAAGCCAAACTTCAGTATTAAGTAAATTGGTTGAAACTACAGTAAAGAACAGAATTATCAGACACACAGATGAACACGATTTGTTGGGGGAAGAGTCAACATGGGCTTTTGGAAAGGGAAATCATGCCTCACCAATCTATTAGAGTTCTTTGAGGGTGTCAACAAACATGTGGATACGGGTGATCCAGTGGATATAATGTACTTGGACTTTCAGAAAGCCTTTGAAAAGGTCCCTCATCAAAGGCTCTTAAGCAAAGTAAGCAGTCATGGGATAAGAGGGAAGGTCCTCTCATGGATGAGTAACTGGTTAAAAGACAGGAAACAAAGGGTAGGAATAAATGGTCAGTTTTCAGAATGGAGAGAGGCAAATAGTGGCATCTCGAGGGATCTGTATTGGGATTAGTGCTGTTCAACATATTCATAAATGATCTGGAAAAAGGGTAAACAGTGAAGTGGCAAAATTTGCAGATGATACAAAATTACTCAAGGTAGCTAAATCCAAAGCAGAGAGCAAAGAGTTACGAAGGGATCTTAAAAAGCTGGGTGACTGGGCAACAAAATGTTAGATGAAATTCAAAATGTTGATAAATGCAAAGTAATGCACAATGGAAAAAACAAGATCCCAATTATACATACAAAATGATGAGATCTAAATTAGCTGTTACTACTCAGGAAATAAAATCTTGAAGTCATTGTGGATAGTTCTCTGAAAACATCCGCTTAATGTGCAGTGGCAGTCGAAAGAGCTAAGCAAATAAGAAAGTGTTATTTACTCCTTCACTTAACATAAGAACCAGGGGTCACCCAATGAAATTAATAGGCAGCAAGTTTAAAACAAACAAAAGGAAGTATTTCTTCACACAATACACAGTAAACTTGTGGAACTTGTTGCAGGGGATGTTGTGAAGGCCAAAACTATAATGGGGTTCAAAAAAGTATTAGATAAGTTCAATGGCTATTAGCCAAGATGTCAGGGATGCCACCCCATGCTCTGGCATGTCCATAGCCTCTGACTGCCAGAAGCTAGGAGTGGATGACAGGGGATGGATCACTCGATGATTGCGTGTTCTGTTCATCCCCTCTGAAGCACCTGGCACTGGCCACCTGCAGAAGACTGGATAGATTCTCGGCTAGATGGACCATTGGTCTGATCCAGTATGGCCGTTCTTATGTTCTAATTTAGGTACACTTGGGTATCATCTGCAATATTGGTGAATATGTTAAAAATTTCACAGCAAGAATGGACAAAATTAATCTCTAGTGGAGCCTACCAATGCCACTGGAGTTACACTGAGAATGTATTTATCCTATATTTGCAGTTAAACTAAATACTTCTATTTCATACTTATTAGTGTCAAAGAAGAGAACACTGGAAGGAGACCTTATACATGTTCAAATACCTATATTTTAGTTTATCAACATTTTTCCTTTTAGAAGTTAGCATTTCACAATGTCACCATTTGTCTTTTTCTTGCAGAAAATATACAGAATAATGAAATCAGAACTTATCAGGTAATGAATTAATTCAATTGATTTTAAAATAGTCTTTTCAAATCTATTTATTGGAAATTTAAATGTCTATATGTTCTAAGATTTGGGATTAAAAAAAGTATTTTGTTCTGCTTACAAAAGCTTTATAATTATTTTTTTTTTTTTTTAAAATAGGTCCTATTTGGAGAACATATTTATACCTTGTATACAGACTTATCTTCAGCATTTGCCAGGGGTCTAATGCAAGTAGAAGACACCTTAAGATCAAAATCTATTGTCTAAACATAATGAAGAACTGATATAATAAAGTATAATATCTTGTTATAAAAAGTTAGTTTATGAAGATAATCAAATATCAATAAATAGAAGTAATTGCCTGGTTCCAAATGTTATTATACACGTAAGGCCAAATTTAGCCTTCGGATACAAACATCAACTTCCACTGATCTAGAATTAAACTGCAGTAATATCTGAGGGTAGAATTAGCCCTGCCTTTCTAAACACACGTCTGGTTTCTTTCTTGGGCAGTAATATCTTACCCTTCTTTGCCAATCTCTCCAACTTTCAGTGCTTCACCAAGAGGCTCTTTACCAAGTTTGGTCAAATTCATTTTGGTCTCGAGGGTCATTAGAAAAGACCCGTTGTAGGACATTTCCAAATCAATCCAAAGCCCTAGAATTGTTAATAAAAAAATTAATTTTTTTAAAAATGTGACATTGCAACTTAGAGTAACTTACACAATCATTTTATATTAAAGTGATGTCAAGCTAGAAATAATTTTAGAATAGAAGCGTTCATAGGGTTACTAACACGACCAGAGATTTTTGAAAATGGAAAATATTTTTAAAATATCTTACTTTTTAACCACTTGTGCTGTTTACCTTTCACATTTCACTCAGCTTGGACAGTGCAGGTAATGAAGATGTGTCAGTTACGCAATGTGGCGAGCCCGCCCTACCATAATGCCATTATGGTTCAATTTCCAAAACTTTGGGGCATTGTTTTATATGTGAGTATAACATTTTTGCTTAGTTTTCATAAATGAAAATTATTTTTAAATTGTTTGAATCCCTGGGCTAGTTGATATCTCTTTAAACATTATATCCCAAGGCTACCAAATGAAGACTTGTCAAAACTCTTCTGCTGTCAACCATGACTTGGTGAGGTAATATATAAATGCTCAATCACTTTTAACTCAAATTTAACTTTTTTCCTGAGGTCTAACTCCAAATATATCACTCATGAAAGTTGCTGTATAAGTGTAATGTTTAACTTGCACTTTCAATCATCTGACTGTCATTCACTTTGTACACTCTTATCGCAGTGACCAAGAGAATTTCTGGAGACTTGGATGTGTGCGCCTATCCCTTATCAGTGACACATCCTTGCTCCTAAATGCAACCGTTAGACATGGTGCTGTTTATCCTCCTGTGAGGCATGAAGTGATTGTCAAATGTGAAGAGCTATAGGCCATCTGTGATATGGAAAGTAGAGATAAACAGGTGCCACTGAACATGCTACAGAGAAATGCTCCATTTTCACAAATGAGGAACTCTAGGACATGAACAAAAACTGCCACCCCATCATAAAAACATTTAGAAAAATTTTGCAACTCAACATTTATTCTGAACTCCAACTGCAGTGGAATCTCTGACAGCTAAGGGTACAGTCCCCATCTGGTCAGCTTCACGCAGCAGCCTCCCATACCAGAGGCCCATTATTCTTGGGAACATGAGGAGCCATTGGGTGGTCAGAGGCATGAAATATCTAATGTGATCTGGAGTTTCACTGGAATAAAGGTTCAGTATTTCCGGCCCCCATCCCCTCCCCCCAAAAGAAGCAGATAGAGAATCTCCTGGATGGAGCCTGACATACTGTTTTGAGGCACTACACAGCTAGCAATTCAGGGAAGACTAGCTTCAAGTTATGTGCATGTATAACTTCCAGTAGTCCACATTCCTGCGGTACCCCCACTTTAGTGGTTTGATAAAATACCAAAATAATTAATTGAATAATTACTAGTGAAGTTCTAGTTCTACTATGGTGCTCAGAAATCTATACAATATCATCATAATCAACATTAAATGATGAAACTGCCTATAAGTTAGACAATCACTCCCTCTACTGGCTCTATAGGGTCACAATCCTTTCTAAGCCACTGTAAAAAATGAGCTGGGGAAGACTCTCTGATACATCCTCTGCAAGGGAAGGAGAGTGCCACACCTTGAATGGCAAGATAGAGCCCCTCACAGAAGGTATCAGACAGTCTCATATTGCATGATCTTACCCAAACAATCCTTGAGATATGACTTCTATATGTTCACATTAAAGCTTCATAATACAAAAAAGAATTCTTCTTTGAATGGCCTTATTTCCTCTAATAATTTACCTTATGTGAAGAATAATAAACACTCTCCTGCTGCAGTGCTCTAATGCACTGCAGATCAATATGAATAGAATTCAAGTATTTTTTAAAAAAAGTAAAAACCACCCTCTTAAAATTCAAACAAAACCTTTTGAAGAGACTGAATACAAAAAATTCAGATCTAGGTTTTCAGAAGTGATTAGTGATTTTATGTGCCCAATTTGAGACTCCTTAAAAAGCCCCAATATACAGAGAGCAGGTGCTCAACACTCAGAAAAATCAGGCCCCTTTGAACTGTCTCCAGTTGGGCAACCAAAAATTGACCCACTAAGAACACTAGTCACTTTTGAAAATTTAGGCCTATGTGAATGTAAAGTATCTATGGTTCTCTTTTCTGCAAACACACATAAGGAAAACTGAAATGCCATATACAGGGTCCAACCCTGAAACCACAAATTCCAGGATGCAGGCCACTAAGTATACCAAGTCTGCTATCATCATACAGTTAGAAATAATTCTGAAGGCAAATCGTCTTTAGTTTCCTCAGTTACTAATATAAAACGTCTCTACAATTCAGATGAATGTGAGTTGACTGTTTCACATTATGTTTCTAAACAAGGAAACAAATGCCAATTTATGCAGAATTTCCCCTCTCTGCTTTCTGCTGGTGAAATTAAAGATGGCATTGGGAACCAGATATCACAGATCTGAACAGCTGAGACCAACTCTTTTTGTAATCAGCATGCTCCAAACTTCAATGATGTTTTAACAATTGATTAAATTAAGCTAAGGAAACAATTCAATCAGATTACTGAGAGAAAGGATGTTCTCTTCTACTCAGGGTGACTGGTTCGTTAGTATTAAAAAAAAAGATAGCCGCCTCCCACGTCATGGTACAATTTAGTCATCAAGTTGTCTGTGGCCTAACCTTGATGAAGATACAGTAACACCACAGCACCTCTTATCAAGTTATGGTTATATTAACACAAGTACTGTTTAAATTAAAAAGCTGCTTTCTCTGTCAAGGTCCGTAATTGCTCAAATGATGAAAGCCACATGAGCAAAATGTCTGTTTCTTGAAGTCAAGCATTAGTGGAAATTTGTTGTTTGTGAGGCTCTGAAAGAGTTCTTCAAATATTGTACATGACTGCATTTTTAAGACCCAAATCGACTTCGTGAAGTGGCCTCAAACAGCATAAAACCACAACATTTCATTCAAAACTGCAATTTTGATTGAGAAAGTTGCCTAAATTACCTTTATGCTAAGGAACTTACTGACAAGTAAGTTCACGTTGCTTATGCAAAAATAAAAATATTTTCCAATGATTGTTGTCATATTCACATATATCCCCTTAAAAATTAGGGCCAAAAGAGAATTAAACTAAGATTACTGCAGTGGTTCCATGTTTATTACAAGAATTAATAAAATGCAGGAACTAAAACATCACGTAATTGGACAACGTGACTGCAATTACAAGGATTATGAATCCTACCATAAACACTTGTCTGCTATAACTAGTCTGTAAACAAGAAACCGAAAGGATTAGTTTTACTGAATGGTAGTGCTGTCGTAAATACAAAAGTAAAACAAAACACATAGCAATCTCATAAAACCGGTCTCCTGACTTTTAAATGCGATACATTTGTTACAAGGATAAGAACATAGAACTGAAGTACTAAGTCAGAACTGGCAGTCCAAACAGATTCTTAATAATTCAAACAAGCATTTCCAGAATAAAATTTTTTAGAAACCAATTTAAAAAAAGTTGTTGAATCTCACTATCAGTGAATCTGTCTACAAAATCTTAGAATAAATAAAGCTTAATATACTGGAGCAGTTAATGCAGTTTTACTGTTTTTTAATCAAGGTTGGGTGTAATATGTATTTTTGTATTCTGTTCAGTTATTTCTGTTAAAAGTCACAGTAAGGCTGATGGGTTTTGTATACTAACAGCTTTCAGCTTCCAGACATGGGCATAATTTTAGAAAAATTTTGATGGTGGGAGAAATAGGGCAAAATTGTGTCAGCATATAGAACATTATATTATATTCTGTAAAGTTGGCGGGGGATTAGAAGACATAATGGAACATATACACCTGTGAAATGTCTGGGGGGGCGGGGACACACCAAGGTCACGGGAGGCAATTCCCCTCCCCCGCCCTTGCTCTACAGCAGGGGTAGGCAACCTATGGCACATGTGCCAAAGGCGGCATGCGAGCTGATTTTCAGTGGCACTCAAACTGCCCGGGTCCTGGCCACCAGTCCAGGGGGCTCTGCATTTTAATTTAATTTTAAATGAAGCTTCTTAAACATTTTTAAAACCTTATTTACTTTACATACAACAATATTTTAGTTATACATTATAGACTTATAGAAAGAGACCTTCTAAAAACGTTAAAAAGTATTACTGGCACGCAAAACCTTAAATCAGAGTGAATAAATGAAGACTCAGCACACCACTTCTGAAAGGCTGCCGACCCCTGCTGTACAGTAAATGATGCCCTTGCTTGCACATACTGGGGATAAACCTGCCACTTGTGGAGACCAGTATCAGCAGAGTGCAATTTTCATTGCACAAAATATAAAGCTTATTGGCAATCTACTTTTATGAGAGTTCTTTGCATCTTTACCGGAGAGTTCAGGCAAACATCTGCCACTAGACTGGATAGCTAGGTCACAACATGTTTTGCAGTCTAATTCTTCCCTAATTTACATGTGCATCCCACATTGAAATCAATGTAATTTCAAAAGGAGTAATTCAAGATAGGACTACTAGAGATCCAAGTATACAGTCTGCATTCTACATGTGGAATAGAATTGATGACAAAAGTAAAGAACAGATTTTTTTAAATACACAAAAACAGCTCAGTGAAAAATGTCAGAAGTTTATGCAAAACAAAACTATTTTGCTCACTTCTGAGAGGGACATTAGAGTTTATAGGCCTTCTCGTGTCCTTCACTGATTTGAGAAAACAGAATTTTTAGCGTCATCCATAAAGTGTGTGTATGGCATTAACCAACTGATAAGTGTTACAATTTTCAGTGAGAGTCAATCATTGCAAAACTTAGTGCAAACTGTATGATGTCAGACCAAGTTAATTCGATTAATATATCAGACTCTCAGCCCTTTAAGAAGATGATGCAAGATGATCTTGTATATTGCACCCAAGCACTTCAGACAGTAACTATCAGGTATGAAATTGATGAAACAACTTTACATAGAAGTTAGGCAAAGAAATATGGAAGAGTTGAATAGAGGAGTCTATCAGATGTTAAAAAGTTCTGTCTTTACATCATTTTTATGTGGAGCCAAGGAATCCTAGCCTAGAGACAGAGTTAGTTATTTCCCAAGTTTACAAATAGAAACTGCATCAACTTAGTCAACTGGCAGAAATGCTTTTTCAAAGTTCCTAATCCTTTTGATGAAGGGAGAGCTTGTTGGATATTCTGTTTTTTTCCAAATGATTAAGCTACATCTTCACCAGTTATCTTACTGCACTGGAACAAAACTCATCTTCAAGCTCAAATTAAAAAATGACGGGTCTTGGACAGATAAACAGCTATTTACTCTGAGACTAAGGAGATGCACTCAGTTGTGTATGCTCACATCATGATTTCCATGTTTCCTAGAATAGAACAGGTGTATTGACTTTCGGCAAATCCCTGAAGCACAGTCCCCAACTTGAGAGAGCCCCAAATCTCATATCAGAAGGTAAACATAAATGTTTCTAAGATCTTGCCTGAACATGAAGTTATACCACTTTAACTCTACTAATAGAATTCAAAAGTGGTAGAACTGCCCTAGTGTGGATGCAGTTATATTGGTACAAAAGTATTGGTATACAGTGGTATAGCTTATTTATGTACATTTAGTGGAATAAGCTATACATCAGAATAACTGCATCCATATTAGGGGCGGTTGTACTGATTTAATTATTTTGGTGAAAAGTCACACCTCAAACCAAAATAGTTAAACTGGTACAAAACTTGTGTGTAGACAGGACCTAAAGTTCTGCTGGGCAGACTGTGATGATCTGGATATGATGTTAAGTAAGTAAAATGCAGCTAAGCACAGCAACACTACCACAGGTCTCCAGCTCCGGTGAGCCATCGTCACCTGATCTTTGCAAACAAATGAGAGGAACCAAGATTTAAAAAGAGAAAATACCCCCTGGTCAGGAATTCATCAGCTAGTTTAGTACTGAAATTTCCCCTAAGAAGTACTGGAGAAGAGACCTGGTGGCTTATGCATGAGTGTGTGTGTATGTTTTACCATCCTTGTGTTCTGAGAAAATATCATTGTTGTTATCTTTATTTAATATGTTTATTCCTGGTAAGGGACACTGGTGGAAAAGTCGGTTGGTCAGGAGTATTTCCCTAAAGTTCTACTTAATGGAAACTACTTAGTACTTATTTTCATCCCATGACATCAGTGTACTTCAAACGTAAGCCTTTGATGCTTTTGTGAGGGATTATACTTGTTTCACAGATTGAGAAACTGAGCATAGAGCATGTACACAACTTTCCTAAGGCACACAGCAAGTCAGCAGGAGAGCCTGAAATAGAACCTAGTCACATGTTCTAATCTACCCTGCCAGCGGATCTAATTTTCATTAGTCTTGAGCAAAATTATCTTTGGGGCTATTAATTTGACTGAACACCTGTGCACTCTCTCGAGTACAGAAGCAAGAAGCTGGATACAATCCTGCTCTACCGTTTGAATACACTCTGTTGAGAAGTTTGTAGAAATAAATGGAGTTTAACCTTTTGCTGACTCAGTCTCTGTGACTTAGAGGCTCTATAATGTTCTCCAAAGTCCCCACAACTGAGGCAATTTAAAATCCATGCTGACTCACGCTATGATTAGTCGGGGTATGGATAGGATCCAGACATAGTTTACTGAGTGCCAGCTGGAGCAAGTTCTTATTCTGACATCTTTGCTGCTCAACTATCTGAAAGATGGGAAAATGGCTTTAAAGAGTGACTTAGTTATGAAGCAGATGTGGAGGGATGGTAAACAACAGGCTCCCTCAAGAGAGCATTTCCCCATAGACCAATTAGAGCCTTCTAAACTCTGGGTCAAATAAGCCCTTGTAGATCAACTAGATCCTTCAAAAACATTTCCAACAAGTCACCATCAAAATTAAAACAGAGAAGAGAAGATGAGGAATTTAAAAAGAAAAGGTTTGCTAAAGGAGACAGCTGAAAATCATGCCCAATGGCTACAATCAAAATCTAGTTCCTATCTAACAAACTGTTTCATCTATCAGAATAGATGTCTATGTTAAGGGGGGGGCACGAGAGGGGAAGACCTACCTGCCCCTCTCTTTAAGTGTACATCAAATACTTCTAAAAACAGACAGACTTTTTTCAAGCTATAACACTCTGTCAATCTTTGAACTTTTTTCAAAAAAGGACGTTTAAGCTATTCTTCATCTGAGTGGACTAACAAAAGATCCTGCATCTTTATGAAAATACCAAGGTGACAAAAGTCACGGCTATGACAAATGCCTTGCTTTGGGGATACATTATGCCAGAAAGAACCCAGACTGAATTTCAGCTCCCAGGGATTGCAGTAAGAAAATCACCACCTTTGACATTGAAAGACCAACACAAAACCTCACAATGCTATTTTTAAGAAGTCTCTTTTAAAAGCTGAGCCAATGTTTGTTTTCTGGTTTAATAGTTATAGTATTTTGCTGAATCATTGTTTACATAGAGCAAGGCTGTAGCTCTTGAACAGAAGTCAGATCTGGGTTCGCTATAGTACAGACACAATTCTTCTCTGGGCATGAAGAAAAGATGCTGGATCCTTTACTACTTTGTACTTCCTCAAATTTTACTTTACTTTTATAATTCTGTGAATGTAGTGGTTTTCAGTTGGGAAGAGGATATCATTTCCTTAAATTCATCCTGCTGCTCACCTATAAAAGCTATAACATTGGTGCCAGACACTCAGTACCTTGCACAGCCAAACCTCTAGGGCCTTCATTTAGCACTCCTCCCTCAAGCAAAACTCATACTGAAATCCATGGGCCAAATTCTGCTCTCAGCAATTCCACAGGGTAGAACTGGAAAAAGAGGGAAGTCGGCTTTTCATCAGAATAAGTTTTGCTAAAGAGAACCCACAAAGTGGGCTGCTTTTCCCAGGTTTACCAGATCCCAGCCTCCTACACCAGTCTACATCTTCTATACAACTTTTCAGGCATACAGCATATTTGGAGTGCTAAAGACACTTTATAATCACTGCAATCTGAATGTCAACAGCTTTACAAATCCGTTCTTAATAATGGTATGGTAGCCAAATGAAAAATAAGAGGGGCACTCAGATAGTTTAAGCCGAGATCTTGTGCTTTGTTTAGAAAAAGGTTTTGCCAAACATAAGAGAAACCATTGTGGGGTGGTTCTGTTTGTGTTTTCTTAATATTTCAGTAGAAATAGTTTAGGTTGTGGATACTAGGGAACGTTTATTTCTATCTATTGTAATAGTGAACAATAACAGGAAATGAGAAATAAAAATGGAGTATAAGCACAAGTGAAGCTAATTATGTGTCCAAATTGAATGAAACGGAAAAATTAAACAAGTCACAAATAGTAAAGTGTAACTACATGGTTAGTTTCAAAAATTTAAAGGTTATCAGTAACACTGGGTAAAGTGTTTTTAAAATAAATGGTTTATAACTTGACAGTGTTCTTTTAGTTCTGCAATAGACGCAAAACATAATGAATATCCTTTTTACCATCAAGCTAAAAAATTCCTGTTCAAACCAAGTGGTCATTACCTTTGTGATCAACAGAAGGTTTGAAGGCTTGAAGGATCTTCGGCACCGCTACTCCCATGTCAAGTTCAGTTAGAGCTAGCTCATTCATAAAATATGGCAGCTGGAAGAAAGGAGAGAATACAAAAATCAATATAAAGAGACCAGGTGTTCTGTGATATTTGGAAGGCGGTTAAAGTATATTACATTTGAGAAAACGTTTAGCTGAGTTACCAATTAAAGGACACACAAATGACGATTACATGCAGAAATTTAAATTCTAGGATTTAGCATTCCTTTATTTGAAAATGATATTTTAGAGGATGCCTTGGTTTATAAGCTCTTAGCCAATGCATTTTTAATATTTCCATTCCAATCAGTTGTGTGCACCCAATCAAGAATACAAATTTCAACCTACAGCATTAGGTTGATACATGTCAAACACTTGTATCCCACATTTGACTGATAAATGAACTGTATGCTCTATTGGTCAAAACAAACAAAAGGTGTAGACCAAGAATGAAGTGAAGATACTTGGCAGTTTGCCAGACTTAAAATGATCAGGTTTTTTGTTTTTAAACATGTTATCCAACTGCAGTTACACACTTTTTAGTGGAGAAATTCTGCAGTTAGGCAGATATTTTAAAATAATAAGACCATCACTACTTTTATCCACAGCAAACTCTGCCTGGGGTCTATGCCTTTTATCCTACATCACGCTACTAGTACTATATCCTGCGTGTGCACAAACATACAAAATAGGGATTTAGAACAAAAGCATATGAATGATAATCATATATACATTAAGATATAAATATATATTTATAACACTATATGCAAAGGTACTTTCATTCTGAATCCCAGTGTTTACCTATATAATTTAAAACACATACATGTCCTAAACTGTGTTATACATGGTGAAGGAACCCCCATTTTTCTATTCTTGTTGCTGGAGGCTCATACATTCCCTAACTCGCACTGCCCTGTGCTATGCTGCTCATCGGTCACAGTACACATATTTTGCCTCTCTGCCTCCTTCCTAGATGTTTCTTGCCTAAGTGAAGAGATTAGACAAATTGCTAAACAGCTGTTTTATTTACTAGGGGAAAGTAGTAATTTCAAGGAAAATGCTGTAGGTGAGAAAGTACATTATGAACACACTCAAGCAGTCCGTAATTAGAAATTATTTAAGGCTTGTCTACACTATTGCTAAAGTTGATGTAACTTACGTTGCTCAGGGGAGTGAAAAAGCCACCCTCCTGAGCCACGTAAGTTACATCGACTTAAAGCACTTCTACACTGTGCTAAGTCAGCAAGAGAGCGTCTCCTGCCAACACAGCTTCTGCCTCTCATTTAGGTGGAGTAATTACATTGACAGGAGAGCGCTCTCCCGTTGACAAAGCGCATCTTCACCACATGTTCTACATGGGTGCAGCTGCATTGATGCAGCTGCGCTGATGTAGCACGGTAATGAAGACAAGCCCTATGCTGATGTGACTGAGTCTCTTGCAGCACTGTTCCCAACCAGGATAATGCTGCCTTTTCTAATTTTGCCCAAGACACAGTAATTCCCCCTCTATTGCAGCATGGATTAAAACCAAATGTAGACAAGGGGAACTTCTGCTGGATTTAGATTGGTGCCATCACTGACAGCATTACAGAGTTCAAAGCTGGCAGATGCATTATTTTCTGTAATAACATTCCTGCTGAGATTCCTGGAGGAATTAAGGGGAGAAGTGTGGGAGGGAAATGAAAAAGGCAGCAATTTAGCCAACCAAATTAAGGGAAAGTTCCTAACATCAAGATGCTCAGCAGGGATGAGTCTGTTCTAAGCTGGTTGCACAGTAATCAGGCTGCTCTAAAGGTCAGATAATAAAGTACTGCAGCTTGCAAGAGGAAGAGGGTTAAATGCGCTGTTTGACATAAGGTGAGGACAGCCTTGAACAAGAACACCATGAGCACAAATTTGAAGACTACAATAACCTCAGCAATTCAAGGTACCAGGACCCAACAGGGAGGCAACTAAGAGCCCAACATCTTCCCATTCTCCACTGATAGGTGACCACTATTTGGGGGAGTCACATGGTAATGCCATTGCTTGGGGCCCTCACCATGCACTTTACAGACTACGTAGTCATTGCTGAACAAGGTAAAACATTTGAAATATTAAAGGCTAGACTATGGCATCTGGGGTGTTTCAGGGCCACACGGCCAGGAGCAACTTGGGAAGATATTGTGCCACATTCAGACTCTTTCCCTCATGGAAAAATTTATTTCTAAGACTTTAGAGGAAACCTACATGGTCACCTATGAAGTCCAGAAGCAGTATAGAAGATTTATCGCGCGTTTCCCTCACTTTATTTTTACAGTGATGTGAAAGAAAGCTGAGAAGTGCTGGCTTATTTGAACCTTGAGTCAGTGGATGGAGCCCACTGAAACAAAAGGCCCACCCCCCCCAAAAAATAAGAGTGGGCCCACAGACCCCAGGACTTAATAGAGGACAAAGAATGAACAAGGGGCAGTTCATAGGGTCAAAACAAGGGACCAAAAGAGAGACACCAAGCAAAGAACTGCAGCCAACACCCACTGCTCAGAGGAATCATCTGAACTTCACTTACAGGAACTCTGCCTGGATCTGTGAATGGATGAGGGACCACACATAGGCCCCAAAATCAGAGACCACCACCCTGAAGAGTGAAGCCCTCCTGCTGAGACCACCTAGGGTACCTGTTGTGTGGGGTAGGGTTTTTGTGCTGTGGACAACTCCCAACAAGAGATGGCACTGATACCATGAACGCATTCCCCACAGGACCCCAAACCATCAGAGGGGCTACCTTTGTTACCAGCAGACTGAATTTGCACTGACTGCCAAGGAGGTGAAAGGCCCAGAACAGCAGAAGGGCAGCAAATGAGAGAAAATATATTGCATATTTTTGCCTGTAATAGCAGCGAATATTTATAACAGAGTAGTGCCCTATACATTTATGGTGTTTATCAGCATTTCACCTCTCTCTCCCCCATTCCAATTTTTTGCACTCAAACTGTTCTCAAGATGTTTGAATAGCTTGCTTCAGTGGCTGTGGAAACAGCCCTGGGTAGAATTAGTTTATTGCTTACTTCGGGTAGTACAAAGCACACTCTCACACAGCTGGTTTTGGCAACTAAATTCCAGTGCTGGTGACAGCAGGTCCACTCCTTCCTTTGTGTTTAGGAACAGACTGATAAACACACCCACCCCACCCCAGGAGTTGTTGAACAAACCTGTGATTAGCTGCTGCTATTTGGAAGAGTCTGAGAATGCAAGGGGCAGACCACGAAAGTCAGTCAAAACCCTCTCTCCTTTTCTTTGTTGAGCTTGTGCATTAGATAGCACAATTATACCCCTTTGCCCTTCACATAGCTGCTGCCTTTACCACTACTCCCACAGAGAATCCTTGTTTGTAACAGATTTCTGAATTTAAAGTGTGCTCATATGGGCACAATTACAGCTACCTGGTCCCCACCCCTTCCTGTTGTCAATATACCATTTCTAAAAGCAGTTTGCATTTCACTGAAATCCTGAATCCTCATCGGGGGTTCCTGTTCAGATGTGACAGTGAGTAGAGAAACAATATACTATAGCACAATGGGTTTGCAACATTAGCCTTAGAGATTTGCTGGTCAAGCAAGCTTAAAATGCTATAATACTACTGCTTAATGCTAATACAGTAATACTTTTCACCTCTGTCAGAGGACCTCTATGTGTTTTGCAAACATCCATGAATTCAGCCTCCACACCCCTATGAAGCAAACAATTACTACTATCTACATTTTGCAATCAGATTAAGTGACGTGGCCAAGATGCCACTGTGAAATCTGTGGCAGAGCAGGATTACATCTAACTACTCCTTTTGTCATTAACAGGGCTCAAGACACTATTTCAAAGTACAAGATATTTCAAAAAGTATTTTTAAATAAATACTTTTTATAAATCATGTAACAAAAAACTTAAAAAATATCCTTTTTTGTGTTGGAGAATAGGAAGTGCAACCCCCCCAAGGAGAGATACCTTTATTTTGCTGAGTTTCATTTGGATCTTCTTGGACACAAGATCAGACCAGTACTTTTCTCCTAAGAAATCCCAAAATATTCTTCCAAGCAAAGCATTTACCCATGCCTCCTGTTCCTCTTCTTCAGCTACCGTATGGATATCTGGCAACTGGCAACACAAACATATCATTCAGTTATGGAGCACAGCTTAGACAATCTAGTCATACTGCCTAAAGAAACATTTCCCTCTAGATCTGGTCTACACTGGGAAATTTATACTGTTCGTTAACACATATTAAAATAATGTCTACACTGTTTAACAAGGACTATAATCTTCAAAATCATGTAAACTGATCATGGTTAACCCTTGTGTGTGTGTCTGTTAATGCAATAAAATTTCTCAGTTGAGACCTAAACTAGACAGATTTGGAGTCATTTGCAGCAAAGGATGAAGGTATTCAAGTTATCAGATAGTCACACAGACTATTTTTAATGCTAACAGCAAAACCAACATTTTTCATACTAAAAAGATACAAAATTCCACAGCACAGCAGATAAGAATCTGACAAGTGCTTAGGTCTCCTTCCTGCCCATACCCACTTGCCTTATAAAGTCCGAAAGCAAAGCTAAACTTTTTTTTGCGAAGCAAAACTAAATCAGAAAAAAAGGAATACGAGGAAAATGTGAGACAATAGAAGGGAAAAATCCTTTGTATTCTTCCTCCACTTTATATCCAAAAGTCCACTAATGGAATGACTAGAGTTATATACAGTTAAAGATGAAGACTGAATCAGTGAGAGAGAGGAAATGTTAGGAAATGATTCTTTGCAAAGTTACAGGGGTTCAAGCACAAAAATGCAACATGACCAGACAACATGAAGCAAATCTCCCATATCACTGACGTCTGACTATGTCTGAAGAAATTATATGGTTTTCTTTCCACTGAGCTGGGAGTTTTGTAGCAATATCTGAATGGATCATGTCTTGATTCATTTGAGAGTAATCTGAAACAAATGAAGACACAATCCATTTGATACGGCAACGTTCTGACTTCAGCTATAAAGGCAGAGCCAACCAAAGCTACATGCCAATACGTACACACCTCCACTTTCAGATTCAGATGCAGGGAGTCTGAACTCTACATTGAGGAGAGAAAGAATGTATGTGATTTCTCTTTAAAAAGTTTAGAACAGGGGAGAGGTACAGGAAAACTTAATTCAAAGACTCCTAAAGCAGAGTCTTTCAGCACACTGTATTATATACATATCTCCTATTATTGTTCATGGGAGAAGTGTGTGCATAAATATTCTTCTCTCCTCCCTCCAAATCTACTCCCAAGAAGCTCAAAGGAACATGGTCAGTCCTTTGACTGAGTACACTTAAAATAAATGCTTGCTCAAAAGGAACTGACCTGTTATTTAGATTGAAAGCTCTTCAGGGCAGAGACCATCTACCATGGTTTCGTACAGTGCCTAGTACAATAGGGCCCTGATTCACAGATAAGGCCAAAAGGGACCATTGTGATCATCTAGTCTGACCTCCAGCATAAAACATAGGTCATAGGATTTGACTGATTCATGACTGGGGCCCCTAGGTTTTACGATAATACTAATATTGTGAGTAGGGAGCTCCAAATATACATGCAGAATTGTAGTGGAGCCATTAGTGATAGAAATACACCAGTTAAAAGAAACTTCTAGTCAGTAGAACGCAGAAGTTAAGTTGCTGTATCTCAAATGGAATGTATTCATTCATGGAGCTTTGCTCAATGGCTTCCTTGAAGCAAATCATCTTCCCCCACCCCTTCAAAAATGTGTGCATCAACTTTCACACCCAAATTCCAGGATAAGGCTAATGGCTCACTTGAGGGAGATTTTAAAACATTTGGACAGGAGGATAATGGCCATTCTGCGAGATGCCTTAAGCTTACAAAAGGCTGCCCCAGCTGTCAACTGAACTCAATATTTCTTGCTTAAAAACAAATCTCAGATGTGTTTATTGTTACAGACAACTTAATCTTGAGGTGCATGTTTAAACTTACAGGAGGAGGAAAGTGACTGCCACATTTCCCAATCAATACTGTTTAGTGATGCATTTCCAAGCTGCTTGTAAAATTAATGCAAAATTAGAAAGATTTTGGTCTTTTTTTTTTTTTTAATTAAAAAATGCAACTGACAAGTACAACTAATAGTTCTTGGATGGTGTATGGAGAAAGTTCTTGCTCAGAAATCTCATGAGACTATGTTCTGAATAATGCTCTAAGAAGTTCCTTTTATATAAAAGCCTCATTTGAATTTTATTGCAAGAAAAGCCCCACATTCTAAATTGTCGTGGAACATACATTAGTCAAGCTAGCATTAAGAGTCACTGATGGGACTTTCATTAAATAAAATTGATTTTTAAATGCTAGCTTCTCTGCTTTGAGGTGATGCAGAGGTGATTTTCCTGAGGCAGTGTAGATTGCACATTTCCATGCTACTATAGATCTCATTAAAAAGAAACAAGTTTAATAGGGAAAAAAACAGCAGCAGGCAGTATATTTACAGTGATAACCTGAGACAGTGATAATATACGTGGCACATGTTTCAGTCTAATAATTCTTTTATGCGCACCAAGAGGATGGTCCTAAGATGCCAATTATAAACAAGATATGCATAGATTTTGTGCTCTCTGAGAAGCTCCACAACTTAACAATAAGTGATTCTAAACACATTTAAAATCTGCCATATTAAAAAGGGGCATAGTGCTGATGGCAGCTTGCCTAGGACCATAGGAGGTGGCATGTTATTTTACTCAAGACAGAAGGATCAAGTTACCCAAGTCTGGACTCTGGTAAAGTGATAACTTGATTTGAAGTGCAATTAGTTTCACTAGCTACAACAAGTTTTCCCCCTGGCTCCACAGTATCTTTGTTTATTTTTTAAATTTTCTGTGTTGTTGATATTTCACATGTATATCCCCATACACAAAAAAGGAAGCATTTTTTTTTTTTACCATTTTAAGTTAATATTTATCCCCCCTGCTTCAAACTCTTGTTTTGACACAGCAACCAGCTAGACACAGTGGCTGCTCTGAAATCAGCTGAACAGGATTTCTTTGCAACCTTAATATTCCCAAGGGCTGTGACTTTATACAAAAAGAGAATTTGCTGGATTGCTAAATTCTGTTATGACCCAAGTTCTTGCCAGCACTGTTTCAGAGGTTGAGTGGCCAGGATCTCTCCTGGCCAGGGCCAATGAGCACCAAATCAGCTCATATCATGTACTGTACGTGGTCCTCCTTAACTATGAGCTGTATGAGGGCCTTGAAGTGCAGATTATTTTACATGCCACAAAATATATATTAAATAAACTGGGGTCACATTTTATATTAAAGGTTCCATTTATTAAGGATAAATGAATGATTAATAGGTGTTTTACTAAATAGTTGAGCAATTAGAGAGTCCAAGAGGTGAAGAGACTCCTGATAAGCCATGGTTTCTCTACAACACCCACTCATAACACATACTACTCACATATATAACATGCTTATAACATGTATTAATCATTTAGTAACCCTTTATAAATGGAAACTTAATATACATACACACACAATACCCATGATTTAGTCTTTGTGTGGAAGGTTGCATCTGAAAGCAAGTAGCAATCTAAATAGAAAAGTGGATAGTTCCATTGCTTTCACTCAATTAACTCTCTTGGAAGGGCTCCTGCATTAGAAACTATGTCTCTTGGTCTTGGAAACCAAACGCTCAAAAGGTCATCAGATGAAATTTACATCAGTGATGAAATCCTGACCCTATTTGAATCAATGTAGCAACAATTTCACTCTAGATGAATAAAAAAAAAACAAAAAAACAAAAAAAACAAAAAAAAAACTTTCCTTTGGGTGAATTTAAAAATACACTTGCATGATATAAAGAATTGGAGAGATGAATCAGCTTTTGAAACATGGATAGAAAAACTACATCGCAGGTTCCTGAGCCAATTTGTGTTTATTCCTAGTGTACTCCCATGTAGTTTAGAAAAAAGAGAATAGTGAAAGCTTTTAGGTAACACAACTTAGGTTGAGGGAAGGAACAGGGAAAACAGTTCGTTTATGTAAGTGTCCAGCGTATTGCACACACACACACTGCCAGAGATCATAAATGCAGAGCTAAGCAGAACAACTGTGTATAGTGGCTCTAAGGGGACCGAAGTTCTTCATCTGATTATCAAAGTCCACTGAATTGTTGGCCGTTCTGAGCTGAAAACAGAATATGCATTAAATAACATCACAGTACAAGTCCCTACTTACATGCATCCGAGGATGGGCTCATCATAAAATAATTCCATCTGTGGGATGGTGGAAATACATGGACATATCTGAATATTTTATAACTCCCCTAAGGTCTGGTCTACACTGGGGGGAGGGGAGGGGCGAGATCGATCTAAGATGCGCAACTTCAGCTGAGAATAGCGTAGCTGAAGTCAACGTATCTTAGATTGACTTACTTCGCGTTCTCGTGGTGCAGGATCGACGGCTGCCGCTCCCCCATCGACTCCACTTCCACCTCTCGCAGCAGTAGAGTTCCAGAGTCGACAGGGAGCGCGTTCGGGGATCGATTTATCACGTCTAGATGAGATGCGATAAATCGATTCCCGATAGATCGATCACTACCCACCGATCCGGTGGTTAGTGTAGACGTACCCTAAGAAAGATTAGCTAATGAGAATAAACTCTCATTACTCAGCACTAAATTGCATTTATGGCTGAAAAAGGAACTCTAAAAATGACTGCCTCCTGATTTCAGCACTTCTGCACACCAATTAAGTTTTTAGTTGGCTCTGGTTAACATTAAACAAAAGAAGTGGGCTGTAGTCCACGAAAGCTTATGCTCTAATAAATTTGTTAGTCTCTAAGGTGCCACAAGTACTCCTGTTCTTTTTTCATTAAACAAAAGTTAGTTGATATGGTCTTTTTACTACTCTTACTATTGCAGCATGAGCCCAGCTATAGGAGAGTGAACTGGATGGTATCATGGTTTACCCATCAACAAAAGAGGTAACTCCATATTTATTGTAGGGACTAATTCTGCCACTCCCAGTTACCCCCGTGTTAACACCTACCGAAGGAAAACAGCTGAGGGAAAACTTGGCCTACAGAATCATTTTTGGTACTGATGTCGCACAAGCCAGGAGACCACAACTAGACTTTGGAGATCCCAGGTTGAGCCTAAAGAGCTGGCACTTAGAAATAATGTCTTTATAAGGAAGAAAGGGACAAACACAGATCCTCACAATGCCAGTTTCAGAACACAGCTGCACTTTCCATACTTATTTTTTTCCCTTCTATACAATCTATACTTTTTAAAGCAACAAGTGTTAAAAAAGTAACAGGACCTTAAAATGTGTGTCATGGAAGTATACTAAGCACCGGGCTTTTACCTTTTTCACAGAAGTAGGGCTACTGTCTGCACTACAGGCTGGACTAACCACAGGGCTTTTATTTTCTTGTGGAACACACTTTGCCATGTATACACTGTAGTCCAAAATCATTTTCTGTCGCACATTTCCTGCCAGCTCCTTTTGCTTAGGCTGGGACATGATTTCTTCTCCGCTTCCTTTGCTACTGCTGCGACTGTGCGTAAGAATTCCAGACTGGCTATTGGTTCTACTGTGTGATGGCAAGAACCCTAAAGCAGAAGGAATAACAGCCATTAACAAACAGGGTGGAGAAGGGAAGAGAACAGCAAAGCAAGTAGCAAACCACGTGAAAATGGATGGCTGTAGAGTATCAAGCATGAGGCATGATTATCACTAAAAAAAAAAAAAAAATCTAGCATCACCAAACATATGGCTACAAGGTTACTTGTGCTTAATTTATTTCATAAAAGGTACAATTCAAAGAAGTGCTTTTCCATCACTCTTTTAAGGCTACAATAAATTCCATAGTTACATGTTTAGATGGCCTGAAACTCTAATTTGCCAGTATTTAGAACGATTCAACATCCAGCAACAATGCATGCAACTGGAGATGTCAAACTCCTCAGTTACCCAAATCACATGCAAGCAGGTTTGTGGTCACCTGTACAACAGATGCTCGATTTTCAGAGAGTTTTGTTGGGGAGTGCCTAAGGCAAGTACAGACTACACTTAATTTTAGACTATAAGGATTAAACTGATTGTCCAAGGATCTGAATATCTGAAATTTATAATCCTAAGGAGAAATGTACAAAATATCAGTTTTGAATTTGCATTTCAGATACCTATGTTCTAGAAATGATGTTGTCTACACATTTCAAGAGAAAAACTCATAATAGGGAGGCATGATAAGGAGAGGGAAAGGAAATTTAGGATTACACCAAATGAAGTATTAATTAAAAAGCATCCAACACTTAAGAACTTTAACGCTTGGGTCATTAGGAAGACGTTCCTCCACATATTTCTTGTTAGTTGCGGCTGATATTAAGGCAACAGGATTTAATAATTAAAAAGAGCACTGTCAGCATACATGGCCATTGACAAAAATATGTATTTGTGTGAATCTCCCGATGGGAAGGCTTTTAATTTTTTTTAACAAAAAGGAAAGGGGGGGAAGATACAAGTAAAAACTTACAGACCTAATTCCTACATCCATCGAAGTCAGCTGCAAAAAACTCATTGACTTCAATAGTGGAGGACTGAACCCTTTTTGTAAAAATATTCAAATCTTTGCACTATGAAAATAAATTGATACTAAAGAAAATTTTTCAAGTAACAGTTTATATGTATGAGGTTACAACCATATACAATTGTATCTTGGTAACAGATGATCTCTAAAAACCTACTTAAATCACAATTTTAGGGAATATCTAATTCTGCATGATTATTTTTAGACTTGCTTTTTAAGAGCTAATGCTTAAATTGGTTCACTACAAACAACACTAGCCAGACATTCAGTTTTATGGAAGCTTTTTTTGTACTTATTGTAACTCCCTTTATAAAACTGTACCTTAGTAAATTAAAAATAATAAAGAGATACTGGTTACCTGGCTTGTTTCCACATAAGCTGAGAGGCTTCTTCGCTTCAGACTTTAACTTGGAAGCCAGAAGGAATCTCCTAAACCATTCCTCCTTCTCCCTACCCGTTCTTCCAAACAAATAAAGTATCTGATCCTTCTGACTAATGGGCTTTGTCCCATCTTGAGGTTTCTTAGATTCTTCACTGCCTAAGTCTAAGTTCTCTGCCGGTGACCCTTCTTCTAAGTTCTCTTTATCAGTCTGGGCCTTAGCCATAAAGTCATCTTGTCTACCAAGTTCAATGCAAATAGGATACTTTTTATTCCAAATTCGTTTTCGAGCCAGACTCTTGGGAACCAGATAAATCTGTGAAATAAAAAAAGTGAGAGGGTCAGATAGATCAAAAAACCCCAAAAACAAAAAAAGAAATTCCATATGAATCAATATCTTCTCCACTTATATATTAATGTATAGCATTGTGCATTAAGTGATGAGGTCATTCACCTCAAAGATGGTGAATGACCTCAGTTCCCACTTGGTTTAATGGGGGTGGTGGATGCTCAACTCACTGGTCGATCAACAGGCTTCTAACAAATGATATGGAGAGGCTTACCAATAAGCCTTATTTGAACCGGATCATGCTCAGGTAGTTTATACTCCTGGAATCACGTGAATACACAAGCATCTCTGCTTTCATTTAAAAAAAAAGGAAGAAGGTTTTCAACTCTGTTGTGCAAAATCTTGAAAATGTGACTCAGAAGCCAGAAGATAAAGAACCCCAACATTATTTTTTTTTTAAGTCTCATGACATTTTGGGGGTCCAACACATGATTTTTGGATTCTCGAGATCTGCAATACTGGTGCTGTGTGACTGCATAGGAACCAGAAAGCAAAACTATTTGATGGTCATATTCCAAGCTGAGTAAATGCAAACAGCACCCAAATGCAAGTAGAAAGAAGGAATTTCTTTAAAGAAAAAATTTCTTACCTCAACTGTTCCTTTAAAAAGGCCTATGTTGCTAAAGATACCCACAGTGTGTTTAAAAAGTAACGCTTAGCTTAAATTCCATTATTTGCTTATTGCATTTGGGGCACACTGTCCCTCTGTAATGGATTTTGTAACAAAAACGTCGTGCTACTTTTGGTCAGATTTTAGATACCACTAAGATCAAACAACCAAGTCCTGTTGTACTGAGCTATAAAACTGCTCAATCGTGATTTCAAAGTCTTATAGTTAAAATGTTTCCAGCAAGAGAAAATATGCACAGAGGACAGTAATCTTTACAAATTTCGACCTCATCTTTCTATCATGGAAGTAGTTGGGCCCCCTCTGTGTGCAGATTTTGGGAGATCAATGACTGCCTATTGCCCCTTTAGTTTTCTTTATTCTTCTCTTCCCCAGTCCCAGATTCCACTGTAGCATGGTTTCCTCCTTCACCTGTGCTGCCAATACCTTTCTTGGCCACCATCCCTTGTGATGCACAGGGATATCATGCAAGATAATGCTGATGTAGTCAGCTTTATTTTATGCTGGGATTCCCCATAAATTTGGGAGAGGGGCAACGGAGGGCAAACATTTCCCAGCCTCACTTCTTCCCACTCTTGTCTTGATGTACAGAAACTCAGAACCCATAATGCACCTACCTGGAGGGAAGCTTCCACAGCACTGTAGTGGGAAGAGACATGATGCAGCAGAGCTATCCCTTTCATCCATCTACCCACCCACCTCCCACTCTCTTCTGCTGCATCCACACAATTTGTGTTCCCTCCACTTGTGCAACAGCAAAAATGACTGGGCTCTGAATCCTTTTGCAGTCTTGAAACAAGCAAATTTGATTGCAGATTTCTAAAATATTGTATGCATATTGTTTTATGTATATGAGAAGGAATGCTCAATCTTCCCATGCCACACAGTTTCAAGACTCTGCATATTTACGTGAGGAAATAAAGGGGGGTTGAGTTTTTAAATGTCCTTTTGCTTATGTGCTGCTGATTTATTCTCCCAGTCCCCTTTTTAACTTTTCAAGAGGATGCTCTGAACGTTGTCCCCGATGGTTTTATTCTTTTGATAGCAAGGTTCATCTATGTGGCAATGTAACGGAAGGCTTGTGTAAAAAAAGATACCAGCCCAAAAATGTTTATGTTTTAATATTTTTATACCCATAAAAAAGATTAAACATAGATCAGTCTTCAGTATGAAATAGCCACTGGCTAACGTCTGTTCCCTTTTACTCTCGCAGATTAAACCAGCATAATACTTTGAAAGCTAATCAGTACATAAATAATCTTTATTTACATGACAGCAGAAATTAAACAACTAATAATGTAAAAAGGTAGTCTCTCTCTATACTACTATACAGCAATCAGCTGTATAACTAAATAGAACTCACCTTGCTGTCCGTAAGCTCATAAATTTTCTGGCCAATGTAGGTGACATCAGGCTTCGATTCATTGTAAATAGCCCTTCTGGAAATATTTTTATTGGGTTTTGAAAGTCTTAAGGTGCTTCCTTCAAGTCGCACGTAGACAGAATGAGTCAATGTAGCATGATAAGTTTCTGGATCATAATTATAAATTTCATTCATCCATCCCTAGAAAAAGGAAAGATTTGTTAATTGATATTGAATTGGCAACCTGATGTAGTATGAAAATAAAACTTTAAATAAATAGTTGTCAACCATTTATAGTAAGAGACTCCTTCCCACCTCATGTCACATATTGCATGGATGAATGCAATGAAGCAGTAGGTTGGGCACCAGAGTGAAATCAGGAAAGCAGGATTCTATTCCTACCTTTAGCACTGGCTGTCTGAGACTTTGGGCAAATCAGTTCACCTCTCTGCACCTTTTTGTTTCCTTATCTATAGAAATAGGGACAAATGTTTCTTACCCACCTTTATAAAGTGCTGTGAGATCTAGGGTGAAAAGCTCCATATTTAAGTAATTATTCCCAATCCTAGGGGTACCAGATTAGCCAATGGAGGCACTTGGCAGAGAAGGAAAGAAGCAGTGTATTACCCAGAGCATACATGCATGAGACATGAAGTCAATCTTTTCCTTGTCATAGTCTGCCAGATGACATACCTTAACAGTGACTCCTGCATTTGTGCATTACGAGCCAAGTCCTGCAAGGTTTTGAGCATCCTCAGTGCTCAGTGAAGTCAATGGAAAGTGAAGCTACTCAGGACCTTGCAGTCAAGCCTTAAATCTGCACAGGAGAAATCCTTACAATACTGAAGGAGGGCGTGGGAGGGACAGAGAGAGAAAGGGAGGAGGAAAAGAGTCTATGAACGTACATCTCTCAATACCCTATTAAAAATAAGTTACACAAGCCACTATAAAAAAAGTCAATTTACATATTATTGCAGCACTATAGCCAATTTAAAAAATAATCTCCTACACAAAAAAAACAGGACAATATTCTAAGGCCAATTTACTTCATTGGGAGCTGGTGCCAGACAGCTTCTCAGAACAGACATTGCACAATTTTCTGAGGACTCTTAGATGCCATTACCAATTAATGGTGCCTAGATTATATTAATTTCACTACCTATTTGCATTTTCACTAATACCCACAAACAAAACACTAGGAAAATTAAGCTATTTTATATGTTCAGTAGCCACCTCACTAAGTCACACATCTGACATTTCAATTTAAAACACATACAGTCTGCTTTTAGATTTCACCAACACCTAAACTCGCTTTTAGAGCCATTTTGTATTTGGGTTTTGTTTACAGTGGAGATAACCAGCCTTCACATACAGAAATAAAAATGCATCAAGGAGACAGTTTGTAAAAGGCATGATGATTTACAGTATGCACAGCAGGGTTCGTTTGTATTGGGCCCACCCTCCTTCCTTTCTGGAAGTTATTAAGCCAAAAAGTTCCACAGCAGACATAGCAACTAGTTTTCATTTGAGTTTTGAATTTCATCCAGAAATTCCAGCTGGAATTATCAAAGCACAAGGACATCACAAGACTTGCCTACAATCAGAGTGTGTTACTCTGTGCAAGCCCAGAGTATCCATATGGCTCATGTAAAAGTTCCACCTCCGCCCCAAAGAAGTTCTCTAGTGTAATGCAGATCTTTGAGCTTTCTCTGGACTTCCTACGGCCATACTGACAGATGGGCATGCTTCTGAGGCAGTGGCTCTAGCCAACATTGCACCAACACCAGAGACAGCTCACACTATACCAATGGCCTCAGCCTAGCTTCACTTTTTTTTTTTTTGGGGGGGGGGGGGGTTCTTTTGGGGAAGAAAAATCAAGCTTTCTTCCCATCTCCACTGAACCTTTGGCCATAAAAGTCTTGATAGTCCACCTTACAAAGAGAGGCAGTAACAAACCAGAAAACCCTTTTGTTCAGGGTGCAGTCCTGTACGTGTGGTAGGTCTTCCCTCTAGCCCGGGCCAGCCAACTCCATCAGCAAGCTCTCATAGGCGAAAGAGGGTTAAGCTGGCAGCACCCTCATGGAACAATATACTTTGATCACCTTTGAAGTGTGGGCAGCTGTGTAAGGGGGAGTCTGCCACACCTTCATCAAGTGCGCCTGCCCAAGATCAGGTGCAAGGGCACAGCAACCCTGGCAGATGAGACTACAGGTCCAGGTCCCTTAACTGTGTCTTTTGAGTTAAAACTGGTACAGGAATCTACAAAGTCAGCTGCTTTGTACAACTTCTGTAATACCTGAGGGAAAGATGCTGTATTTCCCCGAGGGATCACTATCCTGGTGATCTTCTATAGTGGAAGAATATTTGGCATTAGAGCCTTTCGACTCAAAGTCCAAATAGTAGATTTATTGCCCCAATCCTCAGCTCGGTTTACCTGCAAGCCTCCACTGCATATGGGCCAGTCCTGGAAGAATGGAGGGGGGGCTCACAGGACATGTGCACATGTCACATGATACTGGAATCCATCTTTAACCTGGTGCTTTTCCATTTAGAAGGAGGGGTGGGAACCCAGAGAGAGACAAAAGATTCCCGCCTTGTGCCAAAGATATAAAAGGGGGTGGAACAGAACAAAGGTGGCTGCCAGTCATGAGAAATCCCCTAGTTACCACCTGAGCTGGAACTAACAAGGATTGTACCAGGGGAAAGGATTGGGCCCAGACTAGGAAGGAGTCCAGTCTATAAAAGAAGCTTATTGGAACATCTCTTAGGGTTCACTGAGAGGCTTGAAGCTGGTGAGTAGTTTTCCTTCCTTCTAGGTATCATACCTGCAAAAGAAAGACCGAGTACTGGCCACAGTTAAGACAGAACTGACTGGAATGTTCAGCAAGGGGCACATGGCAGCTAAGATGATGCATGGCTCATGCTCCATTCTGTTACTGTTGTCATCAAGGGAAAAAAAACAAAAACAAAACAAAAAAAAACCTTCCAATTGAGCAGAGTTCTACCAATCACATGATGATTAAGGAGCTCAGACTATAAGAGTGAAAACTTTAGACAATGGATTTTCATAATTTAAAAATACTACACTAACTAGAGAAGCAAAGTGCATAAACTTTGCTATTCTGTCTAGATACTTGTGTGACCGCATATCTGAGTGCCTCAATCATAATTAATTCTATCCTCACAACAGTTCTGAAAGTAGGAAAATATTATCCCGATCTGTGAAACAGGGAACGGAGGAAAAGGGTAGATTAAATGACTCACATGAAGTCATACAAGGAATCTGTGGCAGAGCAGGGAATTGAACCCCTGGCTTGTGAGTCCCCATCTAGTGCCCTATCCACTACATGATCCTTCCTATCCAGTCAGTAATCACTCCATCACGGAATACTGTATCAATTCTGCATAATTAGACACAATATAGTACTTGCTGATTGCACCACAAAAGAAGATTCCTTAACACAACATCATTACATAGCAAGAGACACCATTGAAGGTGGTCCCATTTTTTTCCACACGTATAAACTCTTAGTTGGAAAGCAATCAGACAAAATTAAACCAGCATCTTGTTTTCCTCTGTTTATATATTCCTGACTCTTTTCTCAGAATGGCTGGATAATGAAATTAGAAGAGACCCATACAGCTTTACTGATTTCTGCCATGTGCTCCAGCTTTATGTTTAAAATAACTGGATAAGCTCTGTAATCAGCCAGTCTAACGAACACTTCTAAAAATCCTGTCCTGATCATTTGCTTGCTCTCTCTCTCTATTCAATAACCCAAACAGAGGCTCTCTCTTCATTCAATACATGCTGTTTCTCCAAACATCATTTTACTGGGGATACAGGAATGGCAGCAAAGATTTTCAAATGTGACTAGTGATTTTTGGATACCTGACGTATCTCCATTTGGGCACCCAGAAATTGTCACTTCTGAAAATCTTATCCATTATTCATACATAGTTCCTGCATAAGAGGACACAGAGAATGGCAAACAGCATATAAAACAAGACAATGGGTAGTATGCACACTTATAGTTTAGTGCAAAGAACAAAGCTACAAAAGAGTTAAGAAATTCAAGTTAGCTATTACTTAACTAATATCCAGGCCATCATCAACACTTTAGGATATAATGTCTGATACAATACTTCTACACTCTGAGGGTCACTCTACCTGAACCTTCAATTCGCAGCAAGCTGGGGTGCAATTCTATCTTGCACCAGTGTGCCACACATTAACGGTCTGTGTGGACACTGCACGTTAACCCGGTTTCAAAGCACACTAATGAACTATTAATGTGCATCAGCAGAGTCCACACAAACAAACAGTTAGTGTGCACAGGCTATTACAGGGAAGATTCACACCCCAGCTTCCTCCAAAGAAAATATGTGTGTATACAAGTTCTGAGGTTTCCTGACTTGTAAGGAAGCATAGTTTCCTTTTTACATTGAAATTTCAAGATATTTAACAGCAAATAAATTTAAACAGGTCCATGAATAGATGAAAAGCTGCATTACTTGAAGTCAAGTGAGAATTCTTTCTCAAATGACCTTTGTTAATTAATCTGAAGCTATAAGCCTGATGCAGAAGTATTTTCCGAATATCTATCTGCTATTTTACCTCAAGTTTAATTGGCTGATCAATAAATCTGCTGGGGGGGGGGGAGAAGGTGTTTTTGCATGTTTAGTTTAGAATAAAACCTTTGGAGAACAAGATTCTTTTCTCTAATTCTCATATTTTTAAAGCAATTTAGTTACTTTCTGAAATTCCTCCTCTCTCTGAAAAATAGTCAGTGCAGATGGGCACATATTTTCAACCCATGTTGCAACCTATTTTGCAGCGTGTCCAAAACAATTAAATTAATGGACTGTGTTTTTTAAATATAGCAATTCCATCACTATAATCCATTAGAGACAGATACATTATCCCAGGCTATTGGAACATCAACAATTGACTTCATTGTTGTTTGAGGAGATTGTATGGTTTGGTTTTTGGTACTACTGAAGCAGTTAAATTAAGAAATTTAGTAACTCAGGGAGGACAATGGGAACAGTCAAACGACTTTGCAGCTGTTTGCCATGGACAGTGATCTTATGATCTCCATCTTTAGAGATGAGCAGTTTTGTTTAGAGGATGGAATAGGAGAAATTGTCTGGCTATCAGTAGAATAACTAAATTGAAGAGTGCTTTGTTAAACATTAGGTGAAACTGCTTTTAGGAAAGGTCAGCCATACTGTTAAAACAGCTAGATACACTAACAGGACCTGGCCTGGTTATTAGACAGTAAATGTTGAGCTTCTGGCTTTAATGAACTGTGTGACCTCTGCCTTACCAGTACCATAGGCTGTCCTAAATCTCCTATGAAGGCATACTTCTAAAGAGCGCTCACAAGAAACTCAAGTAATTTAGGTTAAGATGGACTAACATTTTATATATGTATTCCCTCACCACCTGCCCAATCCTGCAACTTTGTACTTGAGTTGTAGTCCCATTGAAACCATTGGGATTACTCTTGTAAGAGCTGCAGAATCAGGCTCTTTAGTACCACACTTAAGCAATCAGACATATTAGATAATTTCAATATAACAGTTTAATACAGTACAGTTAAACTATAACATGCCCAAGATTTCAACATGAAAAACTGAGGCTGCCTCTTGGAACAGTATTATGACTGACAAGCCAAAGTGTTCCAGGTTTTCTGCACAAAGATACCATCAAGCACATAAATGAAAACATCAGCCAGCCAGTTTCACAACATGAGCCAGAATTCAAAATATCACTTCCTCCAAGAGTCACTTGGCACCACTTTCACAGAGATTGATTAGCAGACATTAGCACTAAACTGATTTCATTTTAAGCCCCAGTACTGAGGTCCAGAAATGCCTGCGAAATCTGATAGATATGCAGTCATCAGAACAATTCCTCTTTCGTAGGTTGTTTCTACTCTTTTGTAATTAATTCATTTCAAGAATACGTTGCTTGATAAAATGGGGAAGATAAAGAAAAAGATACCTTGTACCAGCATCTTTCAAATCAGAGATATCAAGCCACTTTACAAAAGGTAGCCAGTTAACAATAGGGGATACAGAGGCACAGGGAGGTTAAAAAGACTTGCCCAAGGTCACAAAAAAAAAAAACAAAAAAAAAAAAAACACACCTCAATGGCATTATCAGGAACGGAATATGTGTCTCTCACTTTAACCATTAATACACTTTAATACATTTTTTTCAAAAAATGCTCAGAAGTCCACTTGTCCCTGTAAGTGCTCCTCTCCCCCCTTTTAAAAAAGCGTATGTCTCCAGACTTAAAGTCGTACCTTCATTGCATAAAAGGTGTAAAAATTGATAAACCTAAACACAGGGTGGGGAATCTGGCATAAATTAAATATAGGAAATGATCTGTGCATGATATAAAGCATAAACATGACGGAATAAAGCTTAGCATCCATAAACAGAAAAAAAAATTAGAAAAGGCTTACTAAATTTATCTATGCTCCAACAACATAATTGAACCATTAGCTTCTGGCAATCAAATTTCATCAATTACTGTGGCCAACTGAATGGACTGTGGCCAAGTGAATTCCAGACACATTAGCCAAATTCAACCATGGCGCAATTCCACTAACTTGAACTGAATTACACTAGTTCCTTATTTGGTCCATTCCGTGAGCCTCGGCCTAGTGTTTCAAGGCATAAGATCAGCAAATTCAATATTAATGCAAGGCTTTGGGGGAATCAAATACTTGAAAGAACTGACTTCAGAATGGACATTGACTATATTGCTGAATCATAGGCCTAAGAGGAAACTGAACTCTGTGCCAGTGGACATATTCTGCACCGCAAGCTGAATCTAGTGCATAGATGAAACACCATCTGAAAGTACACCGTTTCAATAAACCAAAGTTTGCTACACTCAAAGCTATCCGTTTCCTAACAAAGTAGATTGTAAGTTCTTTGGGGTAGGGACTGCCTTTTACAACAATATATTTTTGTACAGTGCCAAGTGCAACAGAGCCCCTCTATTCTGATTAGGGGCTTTGGGCTTTTTAATTCATATTACCTGTATTATAGTAGATAGAAACTGAGACCTAACCTCTTTGCTTTTGTCCTCTCATTCAAAAGACACCTTACTTTTCTACTTTTAGAACTAAACAACTTCCTTTTGCTACACAGATACTTACTGGATAACATCTAAAGGCCAACTAATATATTTTGCATTTAGATAGCATCTTCCATCTGAGCTTTCAGCATGCTTTACAAACACTAAATATAGCATTGCAACCCACTCATGAGGTAAACACTGTAATTTGTATAGATTAGGAAACTGACACAAAAAGGGTAAATGATTTGCTCAAGAACACACAGGAAGTCTGCTCCAGTGCCATGAATACAACCCAGATCTGCTGATGCCTGGTATTGTGCCTTACCCCCATAGCCATTCTTTCTTCTAACTCAGCCAGACCAAAAATCTTCACTCGTAAAGATGACCAGCTACTTCAGGAATAGTTTTTCTGAATTTACTGCTGTAGTTATTTAAAAGGGTGTGAAAACTAGGGAATTTTATGTTTATAACAGAGATTTCACACCTAACGACTCCGTAGGTCCTAGATAACTCTCTCTCTCTCTCTCACACACACACACACACACACACACACACACACACACACACTTACCAAGACCATTCAGCAATAGCTTTCAAATGGGGGAATTTTTAAATTTCCAACTGCTTTTATGGGTGAGTTTTACAAGATCTCAAGGGACAAAATTTACAAGTCAAAATCAAAGCTGTGCTCCATGATTGACAATTACTCCCAGACTAATCCTAAAAATAGTCATTCTTTTAATTAGTCAAATCCAAACATTAAGTATTCATGTAGCCAAAGATTAGTCATTTTAAGTTAAGGGACAAGGAAGGAAAACATAACATACAGAAGAGCCTTTCAAATTTTGATTTACCTCTAGAATTGACAACCATTTACATTAAAAAACATGATTACAGATAAATACATAGATGAAAAAGTGGCCTGTAAAACTTGGGTTTTTAAGGCATAATTTGAGATCTCCATTGTTCATCTATGCATTTATATAGTAGGTCATTGAAGTAGTTGCCTCCTGCATTACCTATGATTTCTGCTGGTGGATTACGCTCCGCTATACAAGTACCAAGAACTATTGTTCATGACCATAATACAAAACTGGCAGAACAAGTTACTCTCTAATGTAAATGTCCTGTTGGATCTGAAGGATGCTTTTTGCTACAACCAAGTAAGTGCATAGCTAAATCAGCAGCTAAAACCAGGCTCTGCAATTTAAAATTTTGGGGTTTTTTTCCTGCAGGCAAATAAAGACAGAGGACATAATCTGAACCTCCAAGATAGTATTGATTGAAAGACTCAGAGGAAAGACAAAGGTAGTTACAATTGTGGGTCAGAAATCAATAGGATGAAACAAGACTATTTAGTTGGGGAAAAAAGAAGGGGACTCAGGTGTTCAGAGTTCTCAAGAATGTAAATTAAAACTAGTCACCTCCTCTTAAAACACTATGTGCCAAATACAAATATAAAGAAGCATTTGAACTTAAAAGGACAGCACAGCAGCGGTTTTCAACCTTTCCAGACTACTGTACCGCTTTCAGGAGTGATTTGTCTTGCCTACCCCCATATTTCACCTCACTTAAAAACTACTTGCTTATAAAATCAGACACAAAAATATTAAAAAAAAAAAAAAAAGTCACAGAACACTATTAATGAAAAATTGCTTACTTTCTCATTTTGTCTGTATGAAATTTTAGTTTGTACTGCCTTCGATAGTGCTTTTTCTGTAACCTGTTGTAAAGCTAGGCAAATATCTAGATGAATTGATGTACCCCCGGAAGACCTTTATGTAGCCCCAGGGGTACGCCTACCCCTGTTTGAGAACCATTGCAGTAAAGCACTAAAGAGGATGTGGAAGAACAGGCCTTCAATCATGAACAGTTGTCCTTCTCTGCACCTTTTCCAATCCTAATATATCTTTTTTGAGATGGGACAACCAGAACTGCATACAGCATTCAAGGTGTGGGTATATCATGGATTTATACAGTGACATTTTGATATCTACTGTTTTATTATGTATCCCTTTCTTAATAGTTCCTAACATTGTTAGCTTTTTTGACTGCTTCTGCACATTGAGCAGATGTTTTCAAAGAACTATCCATGATGATTCAATATCTCTTTCTTGAGTGGTAACAGCTAATATAGATTCCATCATTTTGTATGGATCGTTGGGATGTTGTTTTCCAGTGTGCATTACTTTGCATTTATCAATACTGAATTTTGTCTGCGATTTTGTTTCCCAGGCACCCAGTTTTGCAAAACTCCTTTGTAACTCCTTGCAGTCTGCTTTGGACTAAATTATCTTGAGGAAACGTGCATCATCTGCAAGCTTTGATGCCTCACTGCCTGCTCCTTTTTCCACAGTAAGGCAAGCAGCATCTTCTTTCTTGCTCCCTGGCAATGGCAATCAACAGCTGCCTTGAACCTGTGTAGGATAATTTCTCTGTAACCCACTTGAATGTGGTGTAATGGGAAGTAGCACCAGAGATTCCTACAATGAGACACAGAAGATTTATTCCCCTTTATCCTTTGCTATCGGCATGAATGTGATTCAGTACGAGCTTCTCTCTTCAGTGCTGCCTGACTTCAGTGCTGAACTGCAACATCTGAGCACTATTTGGGGTCAGGCTGAGTTAAGGGGGGAGGCAATTGCAGAAGGTGAAAAAGCCCAGGAATTTGATTCAGCGGGAGGTGGCCAGGCCAGAAACCACCGTTCTCCAGAGCCCTCAGAAGATAAACATGTTAAGACCATAAACCTTTGGACCTTGGTTTTTGTAAATATTTTTATTTTATCAAGTTGAGGGTTTTTTTTTTTGACTGAACCAGGTACAGATGGAGAGAAAAAGAATGTTCCTTTTTAGCAGTCAGAGTTATTTTATGTAGGGGGGGGGGGGGGAGTGGTAGGGTTGCCAACTTTCTAGACGCACAAAATTGAACACCCTAGTCCCGCCCCTTCCCCTCGCTCACTAAAGCAAACATTCCTGGAAAATCACTTTGCAAGTCCAACATAAACAACTACATTTTGTTAATTATTTCATTGACAGAAGAATAGTTTTGGGGTTGTTGGTTTTTAAAAGAGACAGTACGGCAGGTCAAATGCTGGGTCTAACCAACCTGGCCTTCTCCACTTAGGCGTCTAAAAAACGTCTGTATCATTGCTTGAAATATAAAGCAGTCAGAATTGTGCATTGGCTAGATTATTAATAGAGAGCATATTTTAAGATAGATGTAATAAGACATGCTGGCAAAGTCAAGAGACCTGTAATAACAGATGGTGTTTCTGACACAGCCTATTGAGTTTGTACAGGTAAAGGTGATTATCATTTCTAAGGTTGACTAAAGATTGCTCAAGCAATACATTCTGAATACAGATGTGAACCTTCCCAAACAAAAAACATACCCCACTTTGCTGGAAATATGAGGTTTAAAAGAATTAGTTGAGTATTCTTTTAAGCTATATAAAATAGGCAGGTAGCAAAAAAAAAAAATTTTTTTACAATAAGTGCACCAAGATTTTTTTTTTTTTTCTTTCAGAGTGATAATCAAGCTGTGCTCATTCTTGGCCTATGTAAACATGTCATCTTAATATTAAATTTGTGTCTCCTTTCACACTTCACTCCTGTTATTTTCCCTTCCCCCTCCCTCTCTAGTCTTCTCTTAAATTAAGCTGTTTGGGGCAGGGGCCACATCTACCTCTATTTGTAGAATACCTAGCACAATGAGTCCCTGATCCTTATTGTAGACTTTTGTTGATACCATAATATAAATAAAGTTGAAGTACTATGCTAGTGTAGTTTTGCTCATGCTAATCCAGGCATGGACCCCAAACCAAAACTTTACGTGAAGTCGGGAAGAGTTTTTCCAAAGACAAAAAACTTAAACATCAAGAGCAAATACACTGAAGCAGACTGAGCGGTTCAGCAATATTCACCATAGATACTTGATACACGAATCATGCTGAATTGGATGATCCTGGTAAGCCTCTCGCCTATATCCTCCCCCCACCCCATATAAATGTATTATCTAAATCCGAAATACAGGATAAGAAAGAGGTGGCATAGATACGCCTCAGGATGTTTAGCATCAACTGTAATCCAACCTTTTGCTCACTAGCTCTTGCAGATTTGAGGATGAAGTCGTCATTCAGAAAGTAGTAATTGGCAAGATAAAAAGTTGGTAGGATGATAGGTCAACAAGGTGGCAAGGAGGATGGCTTTTGGTGCAAGAGAGAACAGCAAGGAGAGAAAAATGGTACCACTTAGCCAGATCAAATGAGAGCAGTGTACCTGCCTGCCAAAGCCCAGAAGTATTCAAGATGGATCCAGCCCTGAAAAACTCATATGGAAAAATCCTCAAATTCATATTTCCCAAGTTCACATTTGCAGTAAGGTATAAAGACATTTATTTTCCCATGTGATAAAGGAGAACCCTAATATCTCCCATCACATTATATAATGTTTGGCCAAAGACTATTCTTGTTAGATTCTAAAAGGATTCAAAATTCAGGACCGTTTTCCCCCCCAATCCGTACTCAGAGTACATCGTCTCTGCCAGTTCAGGACTGAGCCCTCATCTGCACCGTGAACTTTATTCTCAGAGGTAAATATGATGCAGATAAAGTGATTTGATTTGAGAGCACCAAAGTACACCCGGTTTAATCCGCCTCTAGTGCTGATCCTCTTCCCTGTCACTGCTTCATATTAGAGTATTTGAACACTATGTACACAGAATTTTCTGCCTAGGGACAGCAGCAGCCTCAAACTGAAACTCTATCACATAAGCACATTGAAACTTAAACAATACAGCACATTGTATGATTGCTAACAAGCTAATGCAAAGTGCCCCCTACGCACCAACAAAACCCTCTTAAAGTTAAATCATATGCAGCACTGGAAAATGATTTTAACAGAAGCCAACTCAGTCCCTGCTAAGAACACTGCCATTTCAATACACAGATTAAACTAATGTATTCAATGCTTGAGAATTTCATGACTAAATATGTATCATCAAAATAACCTGTATATATTTAGTCTATTCTACCACATCAAATTCAAGCTCCTTGCCTCTCACTAAGCTCTGCACAAATGTCAGCCCTGCCCACGTTTGCCCTCTCTCATTTCTTATTTTTCTTCCCAACTACTGTTACTGGGCTTATTTTCTTTTCCCACTTGACTTCCCACCTTCTTTCAAGCCCACCATTACTCTTGGAATAGCCTTCCATTTTGTGTTTGACTAGCACCTTCACTCTCTTCTCCTTCAGATCCCCTTTAGAACTACAGCTGTGCTAAATGACATCAATGAACCCTCAAGTACACACCAGCAATGCTTTTAGAAGTTAGCAGTTCAGTGCATCTCAGACTATACTTGTGAAAGTTTAACAAACATGGGTTGAAGCTATCCAGCCTCCCCAGAACCTTCCAAGCATCTGAAGACCCTCCCCCCATTATTCATATGAAGCTTTTGGATGAAGGTTAATAAAGAGGAGTTTCTGTGAGAGGTAGTAAGAATTCTTTTTAGGACTGAAGTGAAAACTGGCAATTCCTGTTAACCTCACCTGTTCTAAAGCCCATAGTTCAATAGCTTCAGCAATTAATGGATTTTCAGTGGGTGACTCTTGCTTGAGTTGATCAGAACGAAAATCCTTCAAATATAATCAACTACACAAATGGATGTTATGCTGTTTTATAAGTTACTTAACCAGAAAGGTCGAGAGTTTCCATGTTAGCTTGCTAAAATTAGCATCCACTTACAATCCAATGGCAGCAAATCAGAAGTGCTACAACCATGCTAGTCACTTCCCTCATTATTTCATGCATTTAATCTGGAGAGATCAAAAATTTAGGCCACAGAATTCTACAATGTGGTTTGCAGTAACCTTCATCTTAGGAACTCACAGAAACTACAGGTCCCAGTATGCAATGTTCTCTCTTGAAGTAAGTAACATGTCATTTTATGCATCTTAGTTACTGCCGAACCCTCAGCAAGTTCTCAGTTTGGCAAAATCTGAGCACACCTGCTATAAATACAATGTCATCCAAAATATTCACTATCCGCTGATTAGGAACTAAAGTATTCCTGTGGAAAATTAAGATGTTGTGTGTAATATTTTTATAACTATCATATGGCCCTCAGGTAATCTGTTTGATATCAATCTGCCTGAATGCCAAGAGTTGAATAAAAAAAGGCTGTAAAGGATGAAACCCACAGGAAATGAAACAATGGCAAAGATAAGGCTCCTGGAGTAACCAGTGCAGGGGAGCCATCAACTGGGGAATACCCCCATCTGGCTCCATAGAATGGTTTCATCTTCCTAAGGCTGAGCTAGGATCAAAGGGGATCCTAAAGCTTCCAAGATGCTAGAAAAAAAGGAAAAAGGTAACGAGTGAGTAGCCAAAGGCTACCAGTGTGTGCTAGTGAAAGCTGACACGGTATGACATGCAGAGACAGGGAACTAGCCCACGAAGTTAAACAAAATACAGTATATACACATCAAAATTCTTCAAAGAACCTGCACGAAATTCCAAACATCTTCCTGGGCTCATTCTAATGCAAACACATAGCATATGATTTAGTGAATTTCAAAATGTAATTTTACCTGGAAAATTGAATCAAAAAAGCTTTCTTAAGCCTCCATCCCACATATCTGACATTCCCCATAGCTTTGATGCAGTGCTGGACAGAAAAATAGAAGTGATTAAAGTCAAGACTTCCTGAGGATTCAGATTATATCTATCCTCCCACTGGCAACAGAACAAAAGACTACTTGGCTACAATGGCCAACTACAGATCTATGTCTGCACTGCCAGGCTGCTCAACTTCAGGGTCCAGTCCACACACAGAACTAGGGCTGGCTGAAAACAAACTACTTCTTCCCCCTTCCCTTTCAGAAAATTCTTTTTTTAGTTTAAAAAAAAAATTTGGGGGGGGGGGAATTAACTGCTTTTCTTGAAAAATTTCAGCTTTAAAAAAAATGTATATTCTTTGGTTGCTATAAATTTTGTAAAAAAGTCCTCCTTTTCTATAGGAGTAGAATTCCCCTCCACCCCACACAAGCTTTACACAAAAAGAGAAAAATGACTTAAACACTTCAGATTATAAACTTTTCGGGGCAGGTACTGTCTCTTCCACATTTGTGTAGCACCAAGAAATTGTGGTGTTTATTACTACAACATTTGTGACTGTGGGGGGGAGAGGGGGAGTGAGATTACAACACAGTGAAGAAAACAATGAGGGAAGAGTGACAAGTGTGTGGGGAGTGAAAAAAATTACGTGAGATACTGACTGAAAAGAGAAAAAGAGGACATGGTCAACCAAACTCATTTTTAGCAGAGTAACGCAATCCACATCAGTTTTATAGGGAAGATGTGTTAGGAACCAAATTCAGTCAAATATTTTTTCAAATACCACGAACTCCTACTTCCACCTGCATACCCCTCCACTCTGTCTCTCTCTCCCACCTGCTTTTCAGCCATGCCTGCCGTTTCACCAGAATTTAGTAAGTGCTCCTGAGTACATGTGCATTTTCAGTAGCATCAACTGCAAAGAATACACATTCCTAGCCAGCACTTTGCAGGCTATGCCACTGGGAAAATATTCAGGCTCAGGAACAGCTGCTGGAGCAGACAGTCCTTATGGTCACCTGTTGGAGAAGAGGTAATGTGCTGTCAGTCAGTTTGCATCTTGGGATGACAAGCTAGTGACATGAACACCTGCGCTGAAGAGAACAAAGATTGATTGAGAGGAAGACCCCAGGCTGAGAAAACAATAAGTAGAAGAGAGAGAACTAGACTGAGAACAGCAAGAAAAGGAGTTGATTATCTATTGAACACAAGGTGTTTCTGGAACGGTGTTAAGGATGACACTCTCCACCGCAAAGAACTTTTCTCACTCTAAATTAGAGTGTGAAAAATATACAAATGCACATGACAGTGTGTAGGCTGAAGGTCTCTGCTTCAGAGAAAAAAATACGGGAACAGAGAAGAAGTAGTAAAACAAAAAAAGACACAGAAGAAAAATCAATCATTACAAAAAAACCAAGCCATTATTCTAAAGAAAAATACAGAATGAAGAATGTTACATAAATACTAAAAACAGTCCTAAGAGAATTGATGAAGATCCATACCAAAAAGGAAAAAAATTTTACTTGTTCTAATAAATATTCTAAAGTTAAAAAAATCAAGAGACTTTTTGTCATTAAAAATATTCACTAGTTCAATCTGCTTTTCCCCCTCCCCAAATCTCTGACTGAAGGGCTTTTAAAGCATATGACATTACGTTCCTAAATATGTGACAACTAAAAACAGAGATTAAAAGAGAGCTTCAACCAGGTTTATATTCCTTTAATAATCAGTATTTAGTTTAATCTATTATAAGTAGACTCTTTCTGGAGAGTTTTAACTGTCATCTACCTAAAAAACAGAATAGTCCTCAATTAGAGAAAAAAAAATAAACAACTTGTCTAGAAAGTCCGATTCTCCAATGCAGCCAGACGCATTGCAGCAACATTTTTATGTTCTCTGATGGGAACGGACTCTATTAAGAACGCCAAGAGATCTGCATAATTTCACAACAGCCTATTCATTATTTTTTATAACCAGTATTTTGGGTTGACTTGTTAATGGACAATTTTTTTAAAATAAAGACTCACATTATACTGAGATTTTAATCAGTTAAAATGATATCAAGCGAAATTCACGGTCACTGAGAAGTTTGAGGTTATGTTCTATTCCAGATATAATTTCTTATCTAAACTATCCAATTAGCAAATTGCCTATTCTTTTTCAAGTTTTATTTTTATTATGGTCACCAATGTAAAAAGATGATTACGTGACTACAAGTGAAAACATCAAAGTAATAGAGTGGTCACATGGGTCACAGCTGAACAAAGTACAGTTGTAAATTATACAAGGCAAGAGAGAGTATATCGGCTCTGAACAAGGAGGGGAAAAAAACAGTGCTAGCACTTTTAAAATCCAGGTCTTAGCTCATTTGATTGGTTGCAATTATCAAACTAAGATATTTACAAAGTATTCAAATAGAGACATACCCCAATGCAGACTGTCCCCCTTGACATTTTTCCACTTACCATTTCCTCCTCCCACCCTAATTATCTGACATTTGAGGTAAGTTTGTTTTCTCTCTATTTCTATATTGGAAAGGTGGAAGCTTCACTAAAAAAACAAAAATCAAACAACAGTGCTCTTAGAACTTTCTGGACTGACTACATGAGATGAATTGAAATCTGGATAGCAAATTCCCCAAGAAACAAAGCACACTATCTGAGACACACCGAACTTCACACACAACATGCTTAAAAAGAAATCTTTGCCACTAACTCCATTCTGCAAGACAAGTTCAAAACACATCTGCCCTTTTCCTTTTGAGGTGATTACTCTATTTTTCTCTATAGCTGGATGCAATGTTAGCTCTCTTGTCTTGCATAAGTAATTCACTAAGGCAGCTGAAGTAGAATACTCTTACCTACTAAATCATTTCTGATATTGCCAACACTACATGCTCCCAAAGGGATACTTCAATTGCACTCACTGACAGATATGATTCTAACGTGCAAATGAACTAAGTTAGTTTTTCTAGCCAGAGTAAAATATGTCCATTAAGAAACCTCACCTTCAATATTTCTGGTTCTTTGATGTCCAGAGATGCTGTATTCCACTGCTTGCTCCGGTTTTTATGTAGTTTGTGATATTCACGAGCACTTGGTGTCAGAAGCCAAATCACACAGATAGCAATCATAAATCCAAGGGCAACTCCCAGGAAGAGTCCACAGAAGTAACTAGGGAGAGGGAGTATAAGATAAGCATAGACTAACATTGTAAAGAAGTACAAAGTCTTAACGGGTATTTTAGGCTGCTGCACACATAAATCAACTTCGTCTTCGCTATTGAGAGCAGTACCATATTCCTCAGTTATTTCTGCCTGGAGCAAAGGTTCTGTGGGTTTTTCCACTTTGCTTTCATCCTCTATTAAAAAAAAATCTTCAGAATACAGTTCACAAAATTCTTCATCCTCTTTGCTTGCCAGTGCAGACAAAGAACATTTTTCCAATACCAGCAAAGTCTTCAAATTTGGGTCCTTTGTGCTTACAGACTGGGAGCTTTTAGTCTCCGTGTCTTTCACATGTTCCTCAGCAGTTTTGGACTGGTTACTTTTATTTAGAGTAGAATCACTTCCATAGTAGTCCCCTTCAGAATCACATTCTTCTTCCTTAATGCTATAGTTGTTATTGCTTTCCAAGTGGCCATTTAAATTGGAAAGATTTGAGAGTTCTGAAGCACTTGAAGATAAGGCTTTGGGCCTGTGGCTACCACTTTCATCGCCCATTATTTTGCTGAGGAGTTGAAAAGGCTCATAGATGACCTCTGAAAGGCGTCTTTTAGTGTCTTCAATTTTAGCCTCCATTTCAGGTACTTTAAAAAAGGAACGAGTATCTGAAGGAGACGTTAATGGGGAAGAGGGGGCAGTTTTGGAATCGCCACCTGTAACTCGAGGCTGAGTGAACTGTTTGAACAGGTGCAAGTTCAGTTTAGAGTCAGGTTTGTAGGATACAGCTTCAGATTCTTGTTTAGATGTGTCTGTGGACAGAGATTTCACTAAGGTTTTCATTAAGTGTCTATGTCTCGTGGGCGGGGTGGGCTCTTTTGGTTCTACATCTGTTGAAAGGGACCTAACTAAACTCATAAAAGGCTTTGAACTAGAAACAGTGGATGAAGCACTAGACAAGACAGTTGGCTTGGATGGAGAGGACAATGGGGAGGATGACAAGCTGGCTTTCTGTTCCAAAGGAGACAACACACCTGATGAGCTAGCTACATGATACGAATCAGATGAGGGTGATGGAACTAATGGCACTGCACTGAATACTTGCGATGCTGAAGAAGAATCCAATGGCTTTACAGTGTTTACGGTTGGCAAAATCACAGGTGACGAAGATAAGAGGGATGCAGAGTCGACCATGCTATGCGAGGTAGCTGGACCAGAAAAATCATGGCCACCATGTTCAAAGCAGAGGTCTTCCTTGGCTTCAAGTGCTGTTACAATGCTTTGGTCATCCAGTTCATCATTGGGAGACTCCTTAAACTCCTCTTCCTCCTCCTCTTCCTCCTTCCCAAATGCCGAGAAGTGAATGGTGATGACATCTCGGGAAACAGATCGCTGAACTTGCACTTTTGGGGCAGACTGCTTTGAAGACATTTCATCAGTTTTCTCTGCATGGCTACTGTTCAGACTTGTCATTGCAGGTCCCAGAGATGTGTCAGGGTCTGTGGAGAGAATATTGAACTAAATTAAAGGCAATTTCTCCCCAGACTCCACTCTTATTTCCAATTATTAAGACAAACACAGAAAAAACTATGTACATATGACATGTCTGCAACTTAAGAGCAGCAAATATCCATACTGGCACTTTTCATTCCACTGGATTTAATTGTATTTTATCAAGTGAAACAAACGTATTCTACAGTAACTAAGAATTTATTTTCAAAAGTCAGACATATATGTTTTAGATAAAATATGTACAAACTTGAGGAAAAAGTAGTTTCTCCTAGTGCACATAACAATGCTTTTCATATCATATGCAAAGATTAAAAGGGGGACTTTTAATCTTTGAAAAGAAATGATAAAATGAGACAGGGAGCAAAGGAGGTGGAGGAGAATGAAGGCAAAGGAGAGGGGGGGGGGGGGGGGAGAGAAACAGGGGAATGGAGAGAGAAGAAGATTCCTGCCAAACCCTTTCAGATGAAACTAGCAAGATTTTGGTGGTAGTGGTGGGAAGAAAGAAAAGATAACAAAGATGCCAGGAATTAGAGGTATGAATTACTAGTGTTCTCCGTGATAGCAGAAGTGCAGCTAACAGCCAATGTGTTTCCACACACCAGAAAAATATACCTTCCACCATTAAGATAGTTCAAAAGATTCTACGCTGTTAAGCTACCTTTAAATTTCTACAATTATTTGCCCTGTGAAGAACCCCCATCATCTATATCCCAGTATATTTAGTTCTTACAGATTTATTTCCTGGGATTGAGATGCTATCCATGCTTTAACAAAGCCTCCAAACTCTAAGCAAAGACAGAAACATGTAGAAATGGTGAGGTTAGCCTTTTTGGTTGCCATTTTAGTTTTTTGGGCAGTATTGAAATACTAAAGTAATGATAAAAAAAGAATTCTCAATCCCTTTTGACTGAAAATCCTTTAAAATGCATATTAAATTTTGGCAGTATTCCCAATAAAGCAAATTGTAAAGTGGTTCAAAACTCTGAAAATAAGCAGCTAATATGCTTGTCAAAAGGTTACTACTACCTTAGGGTACATCTATACTTACCTCCGGGTTCGGCGGTAAGCAATCAATCTTCTGGGATCAATTTATCGCGTCTTGTCTAGATGCGATAATCGATCCCGGAAGTGCTCACCGTCAACACCGGTACTCCTGCTCCGCAAGAGGAGTACGCAGAGTCGACGAGGGAGCCTTCCTGCCGCGTGTGGACCCGCGGTAAGTACCTTGTAGTTCGAACTAAGATACTTTGACTTCAGCTACGTTATTCACGTAGCTGAAGTTGCGTATCTTAGTTCGAACTGGGGGGTTAGTGTGGACCAGCCCTTAGTTAGGACCATTTGCCTTGTCATTGGATATGAATTTCTTCTCTGAGAAACACCTCAGACAATGAAATTCAAGGCAATTCCATTGCTAGGAGGGTAAGTGTACGGCTCTCTTTGACTGTATGTGGTAATAAAAGTGTGTTTACATTTTGAACAGGGTGTTCAGATCTGGGACAGTTCAGATTCACCCCATTGCCGAGATAAGAGGTGAGGTGTACAACATGCTCATCTAATTTCCAAACCCTTCAACTAGCTTGGGGTTGTTCACATTGAGGGGGTTGTTTTAGGCCCATCTTTAGCTGTGACGTCAGTTCAGACATATTACAATGCCCAGAAATCTATTGCTTGTCATGTAGGCTTCCTGGGGAGAGGTCTAAAGCTGAAAAATGGAAAAATAAAAAAATACAGTTAAGGCAGGGAGTGTGTGCACCCAGTGGCTAGAACTGGGGTCTGGGAATCAGGAGATCTGGGTTCCATTCTTGGATCTGAGGGAAAGAAGCCTCAGTTTCACCCTCTATAAAATGAAGGATCATGCCACCTACACCACAAGGGTGTTGCCAGGTGTAGGTTAGGAATGAAAGCATTTTGAGATCCTTTGATGGAAAGGGGTTGTGTAAAAGCAAAGCTTAAGTCTGTCATTTAAGAAATTGAACTCCAAGTAATATTGAAAATGATGAAGTTACAGCCCCGTAAAATCATCTGACAAAGCAGCAACTAAAAAGTAAAAGAGGAGCATAACAATAATAGAGACAAGGAGAATTAAATAACAGGAGGCTTCTAGCTTGAGTTACAGAAAACCTTTTTTTTTTTTTTTTTTTTTTTTTTCCTTTTTAAAGTTCCATCCCCACTGCATGCTAAGAGCTAACAAAGTCTCCTTTCCACACCTCTCAACATGAAGCAGCCCTTAGCTTATACAAAGAAGATGGTACTGCAGTATAGGCAGACTGACTCCATTTTCTGAAGCCTAATTGTGTCACCATTATGATATACCTCTATTGGCTCAGTGACAAATTATCACAAATCTGTTTCAAAGATACTGATCTTCACGTCTAGTTCAATGCACCAAGGTCACTTAAAAAATAAAGTCCTACTGAGCCGAACTTGCTAGCAACACCGCTTTGTATATTATCACATCACATCCATTAATGACAGGCATACGATAATTCAGGCATCTTTCCTGTCCAAAAAAGGACTGAAAAGGAAAAAAAAAATGGAACTAGAACACACACACTTACTTTTAACAAGAAATGAATCCAAGGCACTGGTGACCACCATCCAAAATGGTCAGGCAGAATAGAACCTCTGCAATTTCCCATGAGGCAGTACTTTATTTTCATTGTCAAGACAATACATTTGTCACTTTAGTAACTAAGCTATTTTCAGGCGCTGTGAACTTGCTGAAATCAAACTGACAAGCGGAATTAATCAGAAGTCTTTGCTGATGTTTAAAGTGCTGTTATACTTAGAAAGGCTATGGGAGAGGGAGCTGGATTCTGTTCTGGGTTACACATCATCCACCAAACTGCTAACCAAGTTCCAACTGCAGGACCAAGTTTTGCCATGTGGTTACAGCAGTGCAATCCTACTGCAGACAAGGAGCTAAATTTGGCCTGCAGAAGCAATTACAGGTGATAACGTAAAAGAATGGAAAAACCCAGCTGAGGTTTCAGATACCGAGGTGAATTTGCAGTTGGGATATAAATATGTGTTTTACTTGTAACATGAGCAATTTGCTCTGGAAATTAAGGGTGTCCTCACTATCAATGTTATAGCGCTGCCGCGGCAGAGCTTTAATGTGGCTGTGTAGTCACGGTGCCAACGCTAGACGAGAGCTCTCCCAGCACTGTAAAAAAAAAAAAAAAAAACACCCCCGCAAGGGGCGTGGCTCCCAGCGCTGGTGCACTGTCTACACTGCCACGTTACAGCGCTGAAACCTGCATCGCTCGGGGGGTGTTTTTTCACATCCTGAGCGAGAAAGTTTCAGCACTGTAAAGTGGCAGTGTAGACAAGGCCTAAGATACAAACATGAAATCCTATATTGTCTGTTTTACAGATTCACTTTACATAACAGAAGAGCATTTTTACTGATAATTATGCAAACTGGTATCTTTGTACCAGACATAAAAGCAGTCACATATACCAAGCTTCTTAAACTAAATTAATAGCAAGAAAATTATGAATATTAAGGTTTCCCCCACCCCAGAAACAGTAGAATGCAGATTAGGAGAGAAATGGCTGTGGAGTGCTATTCCCAGTATTTTGGGAATGTTTTCTGTTCTCCACCAAAATTTGATCAAACACATTCCTTGTGTCCCATGATTTACCTTCCATTTTTTTTTGGCTTTGTTACACAGCTAAGTTAACAGTTCATTTCTGAGAAACTCTGTATATTGTTTTCAGAATGCAAGACCAGAGTCAAATAGGATTTTGACTTGATGCCCATAGTTAGGACACTAAAAGAACGTACTCTTGTAATAAAACATGCATTACTGAATCATATTTTACTGTTTAGATCATAATCTAGATCTCTTAAAACATACAGAATGCACAGTGTAGATGAATTAATGCACTCAAAACTAACTTCTACACTTCCTAATTTTTTTTTCTTTTAATTGCACAAACCTCTGGTGTCAATATATAAGAGACTTGATCTAGGTCATATGTGAAGTCTATAGCAGATCCCCAAGCTTCTCAGTCACACAAGACCATCCTTCCTTATATTTAATATGCAACAGTTTAGATAGTAAATTTGATATTAACAAAGTTATTGAATAAGAAGTTTGGCACTTTGCCACTATTAAAGAACCAGGAGTGTGCTTGCTGAATCAGCCAGCCAGGCCAGAAGACTTGTTTTCCCCAGCCAAGAGACTACTTCTTCACTGAAACTAGAGAACGTTTACAGCTGAACATTGTCCCAAGTGGCTTATTTTGTTGGTCTGTTCTGAACCAAGGCTTTTAGAAATCACAGTATCATCACATCACTACTGCTCCCCCATCCAAAAGAACTCAGGATGGAATTAAGTCCATTTTAATCTCATCAGAAGGATGTCATCATTCTTGACCACAGTGTACTTCTCTCCTGGATATATGCATAAGAACTCTTTAAAAAAAAACGAAGGGGGAGGGGGTGGAATATTCAAGACCCTCGCAAATGTTTTGTTGTTACAAAAAATCCAAATCAACTGCACTGGAATCACAACTCTTCCAGTGTCCTTAGTAGTTACTGGTGCATTTTGCCTAACTTGCATATTTTTACTTATGTGTAAAGAACCTTGCAATATTTCAGTTTGAAAAATAGAATTAGTTCACACTGTCAAACACCTCACAGTGATTAGTTGGAATACAATAAACACAGGTCTTGGTTTCATTGTATTTGCTATTAAAATACAGAGACATCTACCACAGCTTGCAAACCTGCTCATAATTTGATTGTTACCAAGGAATGAAAGGCTGGAGAAATCAATACTTCAGGGCACAACTGTCAAACTCTCAAGTACAGATATATTGTTTTTGAGAAGATTCATACAAGAAACCCAAACAATATGAAATGGATTAACCAATCTTTAGTTTGCTTTGCTTTCCCTCCTAACAGTGAAGTTAGTGCTATTAATCTTTCACTTTACTTGAGCCAAGCTTAGTGCAGGTAAGAACTAGGGCAAGTTTTCTTACCTAGCTCCACCATCACACTACAATCCTGACCTACAACACTCCCACATCTCAGTCAATGCATTTCAGTCATAACCTACAGCATCTCTGCTATTCCTGTTCTCTTCAACTCTCCCTACTTTCCCTCCCACCTCCCATGTACACTCCCCCACTGCAACAGTCCTAGGTCCCCCACCTTACCTCTGCCAACGCCCATCAATCCTGACCTTCAGCACTCCCTCTCAACTGCCTCCCACCATTCTAGTTTTGAGCCATTTGTTTATGCACTATCAACTGTGCCAAACTGTGTAGATCTGATTTTTAGGGGGCTCATGAAGCGTAACTGTATTACCAGAATAATAAGTTGAAGTTGCCTGTGCCCCTGCTCCATACATTTAAATACTAGTAGTACAAAAACTTTCCCATGCCATTTTGCCTCTTGAAGGCACCACTTCTCGAGGGTTAGAAAGAAAGAAAGTAGATGGCCATGTCTGCCAACAAGGGAGATGGCAATTTCTGCAATATGGGTTTCTAGTTATTAGGAACTGCCCTAAGGTCACCAATTAATTTCACACAAGCTACCTATAATGGGCGTAGAGATTAATGATCTTCAAATCCCATGGACCGAATTCTGTATCTGAATCAGTACCCTAGAAATGAAAAGCTCCTCTTATTTATAGTATGAAATTGCATCTGAGCCCTCTAGCCCCCACTGTTAAGTATTCAGATTTTATATATGTATATGTATATGTAATCCGAATACTTAACACAGATATAGATATAGACAGCCCTGCACGGATATAAAATTTGTATCTGCAGCCGATCCGCAATAAGAGAGCCACATTAGTAAATGACACTATGTGTCCCAAAAGAGTAAGGCATATCCAAGCTAATGTTCAAGTGTTGTGCGTAATGTGGTCTATCAGAGTGCCCATGGCATGAACTCTGTCATGGGGAGATAAGCCCTTGGCCCTGACAGTCTAGGGCTGCTCCTATAAATTCTACTGTCTGCATCGGAGTCAGGTTAGACTTCTCCATGTTTACACAGAATCCCAAGGATGCTAGGAAGTGGAGTAGCAATAAAGTGGATGCCAGGACTTCTAGGCAGGACCAGCTGTTCAAAAGCTAGTCATCTAAATACAGGAAAATGTGATGAGTAATCTCTGAGTTACCTCTCAGTCCAAGCCTGTTTACGCCTGATGAGTCATCCCTGAATTACCTCTGAGCCTGCTTGAGCCGGTTTAAACCTGATGAGTCATCCCCCGAGCCAGAAAGTGTGATGAGCCTCTGTAGGTAATTACCTACAGATCTTGTGATAGGCCACACAACATTCAACCAGGCTTCACCTGGGTGAATCCTTACCTGTGGATTGGCTGATCCCAAGGTAGGTAGGTAAGTTCCTAAGGGAAGCAGTGTCTCCAGTCGGCTCAACATTACATGGCCAGGAATACTCCCATTGCCTAGTAATTCTGATGGGCACAGCTGGAGCAGGGGTAGTCTGTTTCCACGCTAGCCAGTCCGTGCTCCAATCTCAGCTGGCCGCCTGATGATTCTGACACTCATCTCAGCTGTGCTACTACTACTGAAAAACACTTTTGTGAAGACCTTGTATGCTGTTGCGGGGCCAAACAGAAGTACCCAGTATTGGTAATGTTTGGGATCCAACACAAACCTATAGAGTCTTCTGTAGGAAGATTTCGTGTCCACATGAAAGCACATGTCTTTCAAGTCAAGAGCTGTGAACCATGTACCCTTTGCAATAGGACCAATAAAAAGCCTCCCTGGAAAACATGGGGAATTTTAGTTTGCAAATAAAAATGCTGAGCCAGCACAGAGAGAACCTCCCCTTTTCTTGGGAACTAGGAAATATTTTGAATATAGCCCCTTTCCCTGACGTTGAGGCATCACCCACTGTATTGCTCCCTGTTGGAGGAAAAGATGCTACCTCCTGAAGGAGGATCTCCTCATTGAAGTAGTCTCTGAAAAGGAGTGGGAAAGGGTTTTTGGAGGGGGTGGGGAGAAAAACCTTAAATGGTATAGCCAAAATGGATGGGATCCAGCACTCACTTGCCTGTTATCTCCCTCCAGTTGTGGGGAAATGATGATATGCATATACATTGGTTCACAGTTCCCAAGTGTCCCATCAAAGTATTTTTGGGCCGGGGGATGGAAGTTGGATAGATGTAGTTGAAGTGGAAGGGGCAGCGTATCAACCTCTGTATCTCCTGCCATTTGCAATTCAACTCATAAGAGGACTGGTGATTGAAGGGTTGCAGTAAAGGCCTCTGTTTGTACGGCTGGTACTGGTATTTCCTCTTTGGAGCTGGTGCATCTATACACTTAGGGAGTAGAGGGTTTCCCTGGAATCTTTTAATGGAGTACAATGACTCGTCTGAGGTTTTGGATGAAAAGGTTATGCAAGTCCTCTAGAGTGTTTTGTACCTCCCTGGGAAACCCAGAAAAGTGCAACCATGATTCCCACCACATCAACATGCCAGTTACCATTGATCTCGATGCCATATCGGCTGCATCAATCACAGCTTATATCAAGATTCTAGCCACTAGCTTGCCATAGCCAATGAGGGCTTGAAATTGACCAGTCTTCCCAGGGTAATTTGTCCTTAGAGTTCAGGAGCTCAGAATAATTCAGAAAGTTGTACTTAGGCAGGAGAGCCTGAATTCTAAATTGGAGACTAACAGAGGTAAACCTTGGCCTCATCTACAGGGTGGCCATTGGGTGGTGTTGCCTGGGCAATCAGGGAGCTCAGGGGAGGATGAGTGAACAAGAACTCTGCTCCCTTCAACATGAAGCACCACTTTTCTGCCTTCTTGGGGTAGGGGCATGTGTTGCCATTATGTACCATATGGCCCTAGCCAGTTCCAGTATGGCTTTGTTCACCAGGAGTTCTCAGTCCACCAAGTCTTGGTGCTTTGTCTGAGTCAGTACAGCAGTCAGTGTCACTGTTGATTCAGAGTTGGTACCGTAGAAGCCTTGCTCTGATGCATCTTATGATTATGAGGCTTAGGGAGGCTTATGTCCTCATGGCCTGGGCATGAAAACTCACCTGACTTGGACATAGTCGGGAGGGATCTCTCCTATTAGGAGATCTAGGAAGAATCTGCTTTGATACTTATGAGAATGTCCCCTACTCTCATGAGAAGGCCCAGCCAAAGGGTCCTTAGCCCTGCTCTTTCCCACTCCTGAGTGAGATATTGCACTAGGAGGTGCACTTTTTGGTGACTCTGGCTGATGTACGGAGGATTCATCCCAGGTCTGAGTCCTCATTGTGCATTCCATAAAGGTGCTTCCAAAGCTAGAGTTCTCAGGCCTGCCCTATTTGACTGGAATAAGAGTGGTAGATTACTGCACTTAGTGGGGATATGTGCTTCTTGGAGGCAGTACAGGCAGCATTGGTGGTTGTCATCGACTGAAAAGGAGCAGGGACACGAGACCCAGTTTTGAAGGCTGATAGCCTCTGTATAATTTAAGTCTCATGCAGGAAGACCATGAGGGGTCACTGGGGTAGGCTTTCTAACAGCTAGCTAAACTGGAAAAGCTATTACTCTAACAATAAATTGTGAATTATAAAAACTTTGAAACACTTCCAGGAGAGAGGAGCAGCTCCAGACACTGGAATATTCCGACGCAGGCCATGTGGCGGACAGAAAGACTCTGAGAGGCAGTCAGTCTGCACTGACCCTTTTACCATCAGTGCAGAGCAGGAGGAGGAAAAGGGCGCACGTGTAGACTAAACCAACAAACACCTCTTGCAAGAATTCTCTGGTCTCAGGTGCAGGGAGCACATGTTTACCCACAGTGGGATACACATAAGGAATAGCCTCAAAGAACAAAGAATTAAGAGAATTCTCTGTAAAGCTCATACAACTGCAGAAGAATCTCACATGAAGGGGTAACAAACAAAGATGTAGCATACAGGAATACAGAGTTTGTAACATATGTATTGACGATTGAGGTGAACAACTGGTAACAGTTTTAGACATCATATGACCAAGAACAAAAACAGCTCTGCACAAAAACACAACAACACTGACCCAGAGGGCGGAAAAAGCCACACCAAGAAAGAGGGGGTAGGTAACAAGATCTATCTGAGAGAATGTTTTGTGGAAGTTTAAGTGCAACAGACAAAAACAAACTATAAATTAGCCTACAAGACCAACAGTTACCAACCTAACCTTTGCAATAATGCTAGCAAACAAGGATATTTTGACTGAATATCATACTATATAAAAGGGAAAGACAGAGAAAAAATATTTCTAGTGGCATAAACTCCCTATGTCACTTTTCTATCAGCGAAGAGCCTATTATTTTCTACAATGACACCTCTTAAGGACTGCTTCTTTTATCGTTATTCTACCTTCCAATTGGAAGGACAAGTCCCTCCAAAAATCAAAACCAAAAACCAGTACTTTTAAAATCAGCTACTCAAACCCTATAGAGAAACAGGAGTTGGAACAAAGCTTATTGGACCATATACAGATTGATTGAAATTTACTTTTTTCAGTTTTAAGTATCAGGCTCATAGTGGGGACAAAGATACCATATCATAGAGCAGAAGGAAGCAAAGCACCCACGCATGCAAACCCACCCATCTCCAGGATTCTAGAGGAGCCGTCCCTCAGTTTCTGCTGCAGGAGATGCTGCTAAAACCTCATGCATCTTCTTACAACACCATTGGTGAAATCTGATTTATTTACTGTCATGAACACACAGCTGAAGGGTAGCATAAAATCCCTCCTTTATCTATAAAAGGTTAAGAAGCTCAAATAACCTGGTTGGCACCTGACCAAAAGGACCAATAAGGGGAGAACATACATTCAAATCTGTGGGGGAAGGTTTTTGCTTTGTGCTCTGTGTTGTGGTTCTTGGAGACAAAGAGAGACTGAACAAGTAATCCAGCTCCTATTGAAATGATACTTACTATTTCTGTAATATTAGATGTAATAGCAAGGAAATGTGTTAGATTATCTTTTGTTTTAGCTTGTGAATTTTCCCTAAGGTTATATATATATAAATAAAACTTTAAAGTTTTGCCTAGAGGGTAATCCTCTGTGTTTTGAATCTTTTTGTTACCCTGTAAAGTCATCTTCCACCCTGAGTTTACAGAGGTGATTCTTTTATCTTTTTTTAAACAAACTTATTTTAAGAACCTGATTGTTTTTCAGTGTCCTAAAGACCCAGGGGTTTTTATCTGTGCTCACTTTGTAACCAATTGGTTAGGATATTATTCTCAAGCCTCCCCAAGAAAGGGGGTGTAGAGGCTTTGGGGAGCTAGGGCTCTAAGTGGCCCTCCCTGAATGTTTAAATCACTTGGTGGTGGCAGCGATACCAAGGGCAAGGAGGGAATTTATGCCTTGGGGAAGTTTTTAACCTAAACTGGTAGAAATAAGCTTAGGGGGGTTTTCATGTGGGTCCCCACAACTGTACCCCAGAGTTCAGAGTGGGTAGGGAACCCTGACATTTACTAACAGGGAGATCCTTGAGAAACTTAATATATTCCTTAACATTTCACCTCCTTCAACATGCAGCATTTTACATGGTTTGACAAATATTTGAAGCAATGGGCTATTGTTACAAATAAGGAGATATACAGTTTCAATTTTTAAAAATAAATAATTAAGTACCACATCCTGCAGTGGAGAGAAATTTCATCGTTCTGGGCCACATTTTTGGAGCTTTAGGATTTCATTAGCTATGGACTTAGATATAATTTGCCTTGGTAAACTACCAATATAAAATAGGTCTTTGAACTAAAAAATTTTATATAGCAAACTGCAACAAAAATATTATGCAACAGTCCAAACAGCAGTCATTTGATGTGAAGCAATACACCTTCTGAAGGACTCCTCTCAGTAAATGTTCCTTATCTGGTCTTTCTTTACCCTTCTGTAAAATACGAGCATTGGCCCTGCACTCTGGTCTAAACCATCAATTCTTTCCCTTAAAAAAAGGGTAAAGAAAGTTCCCTGAGCTCCACATAACCATGGCTAACCTTTACCTTTATATTTATTTTAAGAGCAAAGACAAATGTGAAAAACAAATGATTCAAGCTGCAGTGACATTCATACTTTAGGCAGCCCGAATTCTTGACAAAAGAGCAAAATTTTCAGATTCTGTTTGTTACCTCCAATCAAAATGTCAGAAGTCTGCCACTTGGCGATAGATCTGATTATCAGAATTGCTTCAGGCAAGCTCCATATTGAGTTATCTTACAAATTACAGTCAGGAAGACAGGGTCTTGTATTTCTATATTTTGTTGTTTTTGAAATAATAAAAAGTAAAAGGATCGGTCTTAAGAGCTCGTCACTTGACAGAAATACAGGGTTTAACTGAGGCTAAAGTGTATAATGGTGTAGTATCAGTTGAGAGAAATTTACCCCTCCTAACACTGCTTTGAAAAAGAACTTCTGTGCTTTTAAAAATTAAACATATATTGACATTTATTTATTTATTTATTTATTGAAAGCAGATTTGGGGTTTGTCTACCTTATAGGTTTCTGCATTAGTGCTAAAATCCTAACACTTCACTGCTGTAGTTTATTGTGGAGTAAGCAAGCCACTTCTAGTGGCGTTATGTCAGTGCACAGTCCACAGGGTAGACAAACCCTTGAAAGCACATTCATCTGTGTTTGACAGGAAAAATGTAGTTCCGCCTCATGGCCAGATAATACAGCTACAGTACAGGGAGCCAGAATCTCCATTATAGTGCACTGACTGTCAGAGGCATACTGCAGCAAGTAACTTAAATAGTTGTAATGAGATATCGGTAGGAGGATGGAGGAGGAAAATCCATGCAATGAAGGTAATGATTGAGAATACTTTACACAGGCCTCTTCTCATTTAGAGAAGTGTATTTGCAAGATCGCTTTGACTTACACCTCCGTTGTGGAATTTTTTTCCCCTACTCCTCCCTCAAATTCCACTGCCCTCTCAAAAATAAACAATGCCCTCACCCCTGCCAAACAACCAACCTACTGAAAAAAAACACAGGAAGGAAAAATCCTCCTTTATTTAAGTAACAGAACTTTAACTCCAGGCCATTAATCAAAACACAAACAAGTTTGTTTGTTTCTTTCCACTTTCAAAATATGCAGTCAAATAGCTTGTTTCCCTAAACAGTGTAAACTCTCTTTAATTATTCACAAGCTCAGATACGGATTTTTTTTTTTTTTTTTACAGGTATCTGAGCAGATATTTTGCAACTGGTTGAGCCTTGTGTGTAAGCTAAGGGGAGAATACTATAGTATTAAAGAGACATTTCCATCAGCTGCTGGAATCTGAGTGAGAAGGTGGCTCTTCAGGACAGTGTGTGGCTCAAAGTGGTGAATCTAGAGAGCTGAAAGCGAACAGCGAAGCCATTTCCTGGGTAAGGTGTACATTAGGGATAGGCACGAATGTATTACCAAGACAACTCATCTTCCTGTCCAAATCCATAAGGATAGTTAGCTCTGAATAAGTGTATTTATAGGCATAGAGGGACAAGGTGGGTTATGTAATATCTTTTATTGGACCAACTTCTGGTGAGAGAGAGAGACGCTTTTGAGCTTACACAGAGCTCTTCTTCAGGTCTGGGAAATATACACACAGCGTCACAGCTAAATACAAGGTGGAACAGATTGTTTAGCACAAGTCCAGTAAAAGATATTATTGTATCCACCTTGAGTCTCTAATATCCTGGGACTGACACGGCTACACCACCACATATGGACATATTCATTGTAATGCACCAAATCCCAGACTGTTGGAGGCACTCAAAATGCTTTCACACAAATGCTATGCATCTCCTTGATGGATAAATGAACACGCACCAGCTAGCACGCCCAATTACACCTTAGTCTTTAGCAATTTACATTTAAATCAGATTCTGGGAACAGGTGAAAAGGGGTTTGTCTATTTCCTGCAATAGGAAACACTTGTCCTCATCGCCCAAAATCCATTGCAACAGAGCACACTTATCAGATCCTTCCGCAAAGACATGGTAAATAACAATGTGTCAGCATTAGGTACGAGCCAAAATCAGTTTCAAAACCACAATTTTACACTCCATAAGTGAGATCTTCAAATGACAATATGCCCAGGAACTTTGGTAACAAATACTTAAATGTCTTTAGGGTTCTGCTTCAAAGTTCTGAAGAATGTTTTTGAAACACGCTGGTTTAAATTTTACTGTTTTCAAGTTTCATTTACTGTTTTCAATTTATAGCCAAAGACAACCAAATCTGTACTGTGTAAATACACTACTCTAGATACAAACTCTCAATGGGCAAATTTACAGCTTGTCTAAATGATCGCTTAAGTTTAAAAGCAGGGTGGATCAAAGCACACCAAGAAACTTTTAGTGTGCAGCAGCCGGGGCCACATGACAGTTAGTGCACAACACACCAGTGCAGCACAAATTTACTTTCCAGCTTGCCACACACTGTTTCTGTCTGTATAGACAACTGTTAGTTGTCTTCATTGGAACAGAGCTATTTTATGAAAACAGAAGTGCGTTATATATTTAGGATTTCTGTTTGGTGGGAGATTGTGTTTTTTGAAACATGCTTTCTTATCCCTGCAACACTACAAAATTATGTCGACCTAATTTACGCTGGCATACAGCCACTGCAGTTATTAAATCATTTGTGTGCACGCAAACTTGGCTCCTTGTGTCAGAGGTGCACAACCTCACCCGAAGTGCTTGTATCGACTGTATTGTTAGTGTGGGGCATCGTGGGATGGCTCTTGAAAGCCAGTAACAGTTGATGTAAGCAACACAGTGTCTACATTGACACTTCATCAACCTAATTACATTGAGAGCAACTCTACACCAATTGGGGAGGTGGTGTTAGTATATTGGCAGAGAGAGGCACTTACATCAGCAGGAGCCAAGCTGAAGTAAAGACACTTCCACAGCATGGCAGCTCATAGACTTTAAGGTCAGAAGGGACCATTATGATCATCTAGTCTGACCTCCCGCATGATGCAGGCCACAAAGCTGTCCCAACCCTTTCCCTTGACTCTGCTGTTGAAGTCCCCAAATCCTGTGGTTTAGAGACTTCAATTAGCAGAGAATCCTCCAGCTAGCGATCCCTGCCCCATGCTGCGGAGGAAGGCGAAAAACCTCCAGGGCCTCTGCCAATCTACCCTGGAGGAAAATTCCTTCCCGACCCCAAATATGGCGATCAGTAGAACCCCGAGCATGTAGGCAAGATTCTCCAGCCAGACCCTCATTGGCCATTATACTATTTACCAGCGATGGCACGCTGTTCCTTTGACTAAAATCATATTATCCCATTAAACCATTCCCTCCATAAACTTATCTAGCTTAATCTTAAAACCAGACAGGTCCTTCGCCCCCACCGTTTCCCTCGGAAGGCTGTTCCAATATTTCACCCCTCTGACGGTCGAAAACCTTCGTCTAATTTCAAGCCTAAACTTCCCCATGGCCAGTTTATATCCATTTGTTCTCGTGTCCACATTAGTACTGAGCTGGAATAATTCCTCTCCTGCTGATGGCAACCTAACTGTGTAGCGTCTCTGAGATAGGCCTGGTCTACAACAGTCAAGGGCATTATAAGTACCTAAACATCTCACAATCTTTAAAATGTATTTATCCTAAGACCCTTCCTATGAGGTAAGGAAGTACTATTACCCCTATTTTGCAGATGGGGAACTGAGACATGCAAATTAAGTAGCTAGGCCAAGGTCACACAGGAAGACTGTTGAACCCAGGTCTCCAGAATCCCATTCACTGGACTGTCCTTTTTGGATTATATATATATCTATCAGGATGCCACAGTAGTTTTCTGAGTTCTAATGTTTTGCACCATGTATAAATCATACATAGTGGCATACTAAATGTAGGGAAAGGGCAAAAGAATGCACACACACCATTCAACCATGAATTACGGGACATCAACATTTGAAAGGTGAAAAAATGTACAATCCAAGTTCTCTCATATACCACTTTCTTATATTTTCCTTAACTGTAGACCCTAGCTTCTCTCAAATGCACTAAATTCACCCCAAACTCAGAAAGGTGATGGGAGGAAAAAAAAAAAAAAAAAAAAAAAACATTTGCAACTGAAAAGTAAAAAAATTAATTGGTTTGTTAACAGAATTATCTGCCAGATAAAAGAATTAAAAAATACATATATATCTAAGTACCATGGTCACCCTTAAAGACATTGTCTACATGCAAACAATGTTCACTTAAAGTTATTTTCTAATCTAAGTATAGGGGAAACTGCAGCATCTGACCCCAACATGTGGTAACTGTTTTTTCCTACATGGCAAACATTTGCAATTATTCTGTAAGTGCATGTGTACACGCCCATACACAGTGATTGCCTTTAAAAACTTTTCAATTACTTTAGACAAAGTAAATGTTATATCATTACGTGCAATTTTTCCTATGTTAACTACAGTGATGTACACAGAATAATGCAAATGAGGTATCCTTACGCAAGACAAAACTTTTTAAGGCTGACGACTGTAGTTTTACAAGTTGACCAGAGGTGAGTGCTGCAACAACAATGCACTTGAGCACTATTACCTTGCCAATTTTTTTTAGCTTCCATAGATTAAATTTTTAAGGGCATCCATTTGGTTCATGAGTCTGGCAACACAAAAGAAATAACATGCTCTTCAGGTTTGTTTTAAACATTTTATTTCCTATACAATATTTTTGACTAGCAATAAGCGTACTCTTTAGTTAGGCCATTAGCACAATCTGTATTTACAATCCCAGATTCACAATGTAGTGTTAATTACCTGGTGTTTAAGTTATTTAAATATCAGTTGCTAATATATACGTTGTTAATTACCTGAAACAGATTAATTTTACTAACAAAACAAGTGGGTTGGAAATAATTTTGATACACAATGAATAAGCAAGTTTTTAATACCATGATTGACTAATTAGGCTCAATTAGCTGATATTTTCCCACCTCCATATTATGAAGTATATATAATTTTATAAAAAACAACCTTCCTAAATGCCACTCTCAACACAAATAGCGTAGACTTTGGCATCGGTGTTACAAGACACAGCAGGACATTCCCTATGGTCGGGATATGCTTACACTTTGGCCTCATCTACGCAAAACCATTCAAGGTTAACTCTATATTGACTGAAACCTATAACAGTATGTTCAAACCATGGTATAAGTGGGGGGGGGGGGGAGGGGGAAAAAAAGGACATGTTTCTACCTTACTCCCCCACTTGAGCTAGAGCATTTTAACCTGGTTTGATCCTGCCAACACAGATTCAGCTATGTTTATAACCCAGTTCTGCCACAAGAATTTAAACTGCTCGTGCAGTTTAAGTTAAAAACTCTTGAATGCAGTGTATGCATGGGGCCTTACACCTTCAGACTATTTTGTCCAACTAATACCATCTGTGCAAGAGAGAATACACATCTGCAACTCCTTACTGTAGATGGCTACGTTCAATTTAGCATGTCACACACCATGCATACATACCTTTAGCAGATCCTGTTTACTTCCAACACTATTCATTTCAACCTCCAGATCAGCTGCCCCAATGAAATTCACTCTGTGAAACTGCAGTTAATTCAACCTATCAGCTTAGTAATTTAAATTTTAATATAAAGATTGACCACCAGTGTAATAGGGTCAAGGGATTTTCATTCTTCGAGATGTTATTCTTAAGAGCCTGTCTATTGACTTCATTTATTATAAAACATTTTAATTATCCATCAGAATTATGACCATGTCTCTCTATTACCTCTGAGAGAAAAGCAGATCTAATCTGGACTCACTAAACATCATAGGTACCACAATGAGTCTGCTTCAAAAGGTATTTGTTCACCCTTACTTAGGTCATCAGCTATATTAAAATAATGTAGTTGTAATGCAAGTTCCATTGTTAAAAGAAAAAAATCTGAACTCCCTGGAACTTGGCAAATTAACACCTCAAACACAGTGCATGCTGATACCATAAACATTTTCAGAAACAAAGAAACATGTATTCCCATCTGGAATAACCCTGTTTAAAATAGTTCTTTCTAATTTGCAGATATTTCAACATTCCCTCTCCAAACCCATATTTTTAATGTCTTTGGTTGAGTCACAAGATGTTTCTCTGTGACCTGGGAAAAGGCGAGAACTAGAAATTTCCCTGATCCTACCTGTGACCATTTTTCTAGTCAATATCTGGACACCTACATCCCCCTTTTTAATAGGCAGGGAAATCATTTTTAAAAATACAAGTTTAAAAAAGGTTTCTTAAAGACAACACAAGAACTATTCAATATTAATATCCACAACTATTTCTCACTAGCTACACGCCATCCAGCAAAGGTTTCCCCTTTAAAAAGCTGATAAATAGCTAATATTTAAGATTCTTCTCCTCCACTGAGGTGCCTGTTCTCCCCCTCTAAACTTTCATTTGTTTCTTAAATCATTTTATATATTTGCTCTCTCTCCATCTTAGTTTTCCCTTCTTCACACTCTTGCTCAGGCTTCTAATTCCATTAAGTGTTCCTCACTTACTCCTCCCACTTTCTCTGCTGTTCCTGAAAAGTCCTGCTTCTCTCTTTTTCTTCTGTCTTCTCTTCCAGATGCTTACAACAAACTGCCATTTCCCAACCTCTAGGGAACCCTCTGACACCAACATTCTTTCCCCTTTTTCTTTTAAAGGAACATCACCACAAACAGTCTGCTTGCTATTTTAAGCAGATAACATAAGCACCAATATTGAGTAACACCAGAAAGAATTAACACATTTTATACCCCCATTGACTGGGATAATTAAAACACTCCTTTACCACTTTTCCTAGTTTACAGGTTGATATTTAAAATCATAATAGTAACACAGTTATGTTTATTTAATAGAGAAATGGACCTGAACCAAACTGGTTGATCCCTGCACCTCAGACTTCGGGTGTTTCAAAACCCGACCCCCAGCTTGGCTTGGTGGCTGGCTGTTCCTTCCCTCAAATGGTCCAAGACAAACAAGCCTGCACTTGGGTGCCTTTGCAGGGTGGGGTAGGAGGGTCACAAAGTTTTATCTTGAACAATCACAGCAATGTCATTGCTGGTATCCAGGTGATAGTAGCAAGTTTAATTTGTAATTCTTACCCAGTAGGCTTTTCCTTTAGAGTTCTGCAACATAACCCTAGTTTGCTGTCCCTGATGATTGTGCAGCACTTAGCCCTAGACAGTGCATTCTGCTCTTGTGTGAGGGGGAGGGGCATTAATGGTCTTTTAATGGGATTCTAATGGCACGTCTGCACTGCAGCTGGGAGTGTGGTTCCCGCCTGGGTAGGCAGTCAGCTAATGCGCTAAAAATAGCAGTGTTAGAGTCTGTTTTCCCCCAACCGACATTTGTGTACTTTTCCTATCCTTTAAGAGAGATCAGTTTATTTCTCCGTAGAAAACTCACTTTCTCCAAGGACATTCCCCTTTATTATGTCCTTACTTCCCTCCATCAATTCCACGCATCTCCCCATTGTCTACTTCTTGGTTCTCTCCTAGAGCTCACTGAAGTCAGTGGACAAAGTCCATTGCCTTCAATGGGCTTTGGATCAGACCTTTGCAATTGGGCTGGAGCATGAGCCCTGCTCACCCTCTAGATGTAGGCGAGTTGACAGCCCTGCTGCTGTTGTCTTATTTCTACCCTCAGTTTGTGGGCTTGAATCACAGGCTGTAGATGATTTATTTTGAAGCTGTTTGAATGTTTATTTCTCAGTCTTCTAACAGGTCATTATTTGATATTAGTCATGTGAAAGGACTAACAAATGACACACTCATTACTCATTAGTGAAGCAGCAGCTGCAGCCACTTCAGTCAACAGTTAAGAGCCAGGAACTGGTTGGCTTTACAGTATGTTGCAAGAAAGGTCTGTCTCCCCATCCCACACATTATACTCTGAATAGTGAACTTTTAATTCTGAGTGGCTGCCTACACAATCTTTGCCGTTGATGTCAATACACCCACTCTGGCAGTGGGTCAAGGGGCATTCTCCAGATCAGGGGTCAGCAACCTTTCAGAAGTGCTTGTGGCACCTTAGAGACTAACAAATTTATTAGAGCATAAGCTTTCGTGGACTACAGCCCACTATATGCATCCGAAGCAGTGGGCTGTAGTCCACGAAAGCTTATGCTCTAATAAATTTGTTAGTCTCTAAGGTGCCACAAGTACTCCTGTTCTTAAAATGTTTAAGAAGCTTTATTTAAAATTAGATTAAAATGCAGAGCCCCCCGGATCGGTGGCCAGGACCCGGGCAGTGGGAGTGCCTCTGAAAATCAGCTCGCGTGCCGCCTTTGGCACCCGTGCCATAGGTTGCCTAACCCTGCTCCAGATTAACTGCCAAGAAAGGACACGGAGTATCCATTCTGGGATACAGCAAAGAGGAGGGTGAAATGACTGAACACTGGTATGTCTTTGAATGATCAGCATTAGACCTTGGACATACTCTCGTGGAAGGACTATGAAGCCAGACAAAAGTATCTGGACTGAGTCCAGCTGAACATTCAAAGGGCTGCTACAAAACACAAATGCAAATTGATGTGGATATGACATATGTTGCTTTTACACAGTGCTGCCAGGATCGATCATTAACTTTCCTTCACGCCACTAAAGATATTTCTATTGAACTTGTGCAAAGGGTAGTTCTAACAAAGCATCGTGAAGCACGCTGGAAAATATGAGACACAAAGACATTCTCTGCAGGATAAGGAAAAAGATTTTTAAACACATGAAACGCAAATCACCAGCCCTATCCCTACTCCACTATCAAGAAGATTAAGGGGACACAGCAGCGGTCAATGAAGTTCTTTCCTCCTATCCCCTAGATCTCAATGGTTCCTCAGCCCTCATTCCTGGAGCTGGATCCTAGTTTAATCACTACTCCCAGGCTTTACCTGGCTGGAATTCGGTTTTCAAGCTCTGGCTTTCGAACTCCATTGGTGTTAGGTTCTTCCTCATGTCTTAGCAGGACAGTCCCAGTGCCTGATCTCAGGGTCTTTCCTGTAGGAACCTCTCTGCAGACACCGCCACAGCTTCCTGCTGCCCTTTATAGGGGAAATCAGCTGTCCTCTGTCAGGCCCAATCAAGGTTAACGCAGCACAGGTGGCTCTTTCGGTAATCAGGTTTGGCTGGCCCCTATCCAAAGATCCTTAAGGAGCAAGCTACCTCATACTAACATTTAACGTGTAGATTTTATTCTCAGGAGAATTAGCCCTCTTAAAATTTCCTCTCTTTAAAACTAATGGTTAGAGGATAAACCTTATCATTTGTAAATGAAAAGCTATCATTGCCTATTGTAGTATAAAAAATAAGAGCCTGTGATTAAATAAACTCAGAGGACAACCATCTGGATAAGGCGCTGTGTATATCACTGAACAAGTGGGAGGGATCCCTTGCAAGCAGAAGGGCTAGGGAAGTTTTACTTTTATAGTGAAAGGAGTGGAAGTGTGTTGTGTTTTGCTTTAATCTTTCCCACCCCATCCCCCGCCAGTCCCCCCCTCAACAGTGACAGACAATTTCATATTTCAGTCTTGGCATGAGGCAGGAGGGATCTACTGCTACTGCAGTTTGGCACCCTTCAACAAGCTTCCTACAGCTTCAGTAAAAGGTCTATTTATGAGAGACAGAGGAACAGCCACACGGAGGCAACTGGTTCAACAACAAAACAGAACACTTCAACTTGAGGGGGGGGGGGGGAATGGAATGAGCATCTCCAAATGAGACCACAGAGATTATATCTTTATATTCAATGTCCTTCTCTCCAAAAGTGGTACCCCATAAATACAGACCTCCTAGGCTGATTCCCCAGAATCAGAACACTGTATATTACAGCAGACCCCCTTATTCACAACACTACTAGAAGACCTCCCGCAAGATACTAGATATTGTGTATATTTCTGGTAGTTTGCCCTGCCGCATTCAGACACAGCATCTTAAGAGTTCTCTCACGTGCCGGATGGAGAGTGCTTAAGGATTGAGATCTGAAAATTTCAGCTTCTGCACCGAGAAAACAGACTGATTTATCAGAAAATAAGAAGGAAGACGTGGAGCATATACAGTTGGTGCTATTTGATTCCTAAATGGGTTATTTACCTATTCTAGTCTTGATTGTAAATTGATCATTGCGCATGCATACTGCACACAGAGTTGATTGTCTGCATGTGTTTATTTTACTCTCTAATAAAAACATCAATGATTTAAAAAGGTTAAAGCCATACAGAATTGCAGAAAGGCAATGATGCAAGGCCAGCACCTTTTCAGGAAGTTTATTATAAACTCAACTCTGAAAAAATGGCTTTCAAAAGGAAACTCTCAGAAAATGAACATTAGAGAGAAAGGTAGGATCCACTGGCACCCACACACAGTTATTTAGGGATGGAGGAGGGATGTAGTTCAGAAAGGAAAACAACAATATTTCTTAATTATTTGCTAGTGTTGTGACTAAGGACAGGGAAGGCAAGGTGTTTCTTTCACTATCAAGATTCTGCCTGATCTGAGTGGTGTCAATTTCACACTGCTAGCCAATTCTCACCTCCAACACTTGGGGCTCCTGCAGACCACTGGGAGACCCACATGCATTCTGAGAGCAGGATTTGGCTCTTAGAGTGTAATTATACACTACAGTGAAAGGCCAGCAATCAGATCTTCACAGATACTGGCAATTCAGCTGTCCTATTAAAACATCCATGCCTTAAAAAGAGGAACAAATAAACTGGATGCTTTGTACAACTAAGCAAATCCCTCTCTCTTTGAATTGCATTTGACAGGGTAATGTGAAATGGACAGAACACTAAGATATAGACTATAAAACAGATGTTCTACTTTTGTTAAAAAATAAAAAAGTAGAAGCAGGACACAGGATTGCAAACAGCAGTTTGGAGAAATAAATGGCCACTGAAGAGAGTTAGAGTTAGTTCTCTCTCTCTCTCTCACACACACACACACACACACACACTTTCTTTAGTTTTTCCTCTGCAGTTCAATGATCATTGTGAAATACATGCAGCTTTATCTAGAAATGATGGATGGGTCACAAAGCAGTGTCTCTGTCAAGACAGTAGGGAGTGGAGGTGGATCAATCAGTAACGCTTGAAATAATTAAGTCTTACTTGATTTCATATGCAAGAGAAATGGGACACTTTCCTATCAACTAAGATATTTAAAAAAATGTTACGCCTGCCTGGCAAGTTTGACTGATGCACACCGGGTTGCTATCCAAACTCATGAGGAAAAAAAACCCACCACCACAACACTTTGATGCACTTCCAGTCCAGCAATAAGGATGTTTTAACAAAACAGGATTCACAGGGTGGAACCAGTTCATCTGGTTACAAATGGCTTCAGCTTAGCATTCTGCATTCTTTTGGCTCCACACTAGCTTGCAAGGGACCCTGCTAGCCAAGTACACGTCCTACATTAATAAGCAAACCCAAAATTATATGTTCAGCCTTTGCTTACTCTAGTTATCCTTCATTTATTGAACAGACAAAACTGCTGGTCATTAATTGCGGCAGAGGAGACCGTATTGTCAGCCAAGCACAGTAGTTTGAACCAGGGGTACACGTACTCCTGGGGGTACATCAGCTCATCTAGATATTTGCCTAGTTTTACAACAGGCTACATAAAATGCACTAGCAAAGTCAGTACAAACTACAATTTCATACAGACAGTGACTTGTTTATACAGCTCTATATACTATACACTGAAATGTAAGGACAATATTTATATTCCAATTGATTTTATAATTATATAGTAAATATGAGAAAGGGAGCAATTCTTCAGTACTAGTGTGCTGTGACACTTTTTTATTTCTAAGTCTGATTTTGTAAGCAAGTAGTTTTTAAGTGCGGTGACACTTGGGAGTACAGAGGACAAATCATACTCCTGAAAGGGGTACAGTAGTCTGGAAAGGTTGGACCTAGCAGCACAGTTACAGTAACCTATTTACTGCACCTCAAGATGAGCAGGAAAGACAGTGGTGAGCAGCAGGGCTCAGCAAGATCACTCAAGGCTGGGAAAGACTTGGTGGACTGGAGATAAGGCCATGAAGACCTGAAGCATTAGCTGAGATGCCAAGAAACCAGGGCCGGCTCCAGGCACCAGCTTCTCAAGCAGGTGCTTGGGGCGGCCACTCCGGAGAGGGGCGGCAGGTCCAGGTATTCGGCGGACGGTCCCTCACTCCGGCTCGGAGTGAAGGACCTCCCGCCGAATTGCTGCCGCAGATCGCAATCGCGGCTTTTTTTTTTGGTTTTGGTTTTGGCTGCTTGGGGCGGCCAAAACCTTGGAGCCGGCACTGCAAGAAACTCTGGGCCAGTAGCCAAGTATCTTTCCCAGACCTGAAGAAGAGCTCTGTGTGGCTTGAAAGCTTGTCTCTCTCACCAACAGAAGTTGGTCCAATAAGAGATGCCACTTTGTCTCTCTAAGCTGAAGATGAGAAAGTTTGGAAACATGAAGAGAAGGCTGTGGGGACAGTGAGAAGAACCAGCTTTCATACAATTCACTCATTGGTGCTAGTTTCAGCTCTCACTCACCCAGAAAGTAGCAAGCAAGCTAAACCTCTCCATTAGTGACCATTTGCAGCACTGTGGATCTACTCTCCCCCCAACCAGGATAAAAGCATCCCATCAAAAGCTCTTGGGAGAAGAACATGCCCTCTCTTATGTTTGGAAAGCACCTAGCTCACTCATGTAGATCTTTCCAAAACCAAATAATAGTACCAAGCAACTAGTTACTGGTGTTTGATTTTATGCACTATTTTCTCTCTCCTATTTCTTATTTGAAAGCTTTGTTTCTGCCACTGGGCTTTAGTATTGTTTTAATCTCATTCAACATCTTAGACACTTCAAAACAAAAAATAAGTGAAAGTCAGTACAGTCAGTTTCTAAAAAGGTTTGTTTTTACAAAGAAAAATTTCTGCAGTCCTTTAAGGCCACAATAGAGACTAGGCTGTTTTTAGATATTTTACTTGTATGCATACACATACCCACGCAAAACTCCTCATATTTTGGTCCAAAGCTACCTAACAGTGCCCCTTTAGCACAGGGGGTTTTGTTGATGTTTAATTGTGCTAAAACCAGCACAGGATCCAACTATCCAATCCACAGTGCTTCTTGAAAAGGTTAAATGTTGAGATTAACCTCAATTTACATGTTCAGAACTTTAAAAAAAAATTCAAATACATATGTAAGTCAATGGGAACATTTTCTTTTTTCTATCTTCCAAAAAAGGATAAAGTGTCTATTTCATGATTAACTTTATACATGAAGGAAAGTCACATCTACACAAACTAGCAACTTATTAAAGGAGGCGGATTAAAATAACCCATAAAGTACTGTAGTAAGCTAACAGACAATTTGAAAGAGCAGGTCAAAACCAGTGTAGGCAGTACTTATCTTGCCTGCCTTAAGAAACTTCAACACAGCCAAATTTACTGTAATGGTTACAAAGGAGAATTTAATTGTGCAATTCAGTATTTTCATAACCTTTTCATCTGAGTGGAAAGGGGTAGTAGTGGAACTCAATTCAGACATACTGAAACAGGCCAACCATTCCTGATTGTGTTATCATTGCTTAATGCAACATTCTATTTGGAGGCAACAGGAGTGATTCTTACTAATAGTGTGCAACAAACGAGTCTGTACAAATGGTTCAAACCTTCTGCAGCAAATGTCCTATAAGAAAACAAAATATTTGGCATTGCTATGAACAAACAGGAGCAGATGAGCTCTTAATTTAAAAGTAGTTTTCAATTAAATATGCATATTTCCTTAACAAGTGAGGGGAAAATATAAACATTCTAAATAAAAGGCTTTTCAATTTTTGTCCTTATGAGCTGTCAGCTGCACTTTAAGTGTAGGCCCTGCCAGCTGCCCATGAAGACAATAATTTGATTATTCTGAATGCTATGATTGGATTTCATTCAGATTACCCCTCATAGCCCTTTTGAAGAAGAAAAGTTTTTAACCTGTTAAATCTTAGCTTTCTCAAAATGATTCCTTTTGCTTTATATGTGCCATCATTCCTTAAACATGCATCCCTTGTCTTGGCATGCATGTCTTGGTGAAGGACAGGTGAAAGAGGAGGAATAGATTTGTTGAGACCATCACACTTCACAGTAAGGGCCTGTCTTCATTGCACTTTCAATGGGATGGAGGTGTACCAGCTACACAGGTCCCTGTGGTATCTAAATCAGTAGTGTTTCAAAACATGCCAGGAGCCAGTCTGTGATACCACAGACTGGCTCCTGGCATGTTTTGAAACACTACTCCTGAGTCATGCTAGAGGCATGGGAAATATTTAAAAGCAAGGTTATTTCAAAACAGGATTTTACGTCAGCTTGATTCTAGAAGACCTGGTCATGCGTCCTATACTGTTAAGGAATAATGGGCCAATTACAAAGAGAAAGTTGTTTTCAGGTATTCTTATTTGAAAGTGAGAAGCATTAGCTGTTCAAACACAACTGCACCTCATGGCCAATGCAGCACCATTTCTCTAATCTGTCAGTCTTCATTCAAGAACAATAGCTTTTCCAAAATACAACAGCCACTGAATTTTGTTTTCCTGTTCTGCCAGTTAATTTATAATATTTTGTCTGTTTAGCGTGTTAGAAAGGGGTCAGGCAGATAGGATTGTTAAGGTTTGCAAGATACGTTAAAATGAGGACAAACCTAGCCTTGTAGTTCATTGAGCATGTTTTGGGATGTTGATATAACCACTATTTTATTCTTCATTATAAATCACTCGAGTACTTTGACAGTCATATCACTGCATGATACTTAATCTTGACTTTTGTCCTTCATAAAGCAAATACTATTAAAGCATGGCCCTTTACTCCCCTGTCCATTTCACTCATTTTTCTTACAAAGCACTGTGCTAAATATTGTCTGGACTCAGTACATTTCTTCATGGTACACAGAAATTAAAACTTCTCGTTTTGTACTGCATACAATCATACATACCAGTAAAATATAAGCAAATTTTGTTGCATACTTCCTCTGTCAAATCATCAGGGATGTGATCTATGCCACAGCATTCAAGTCTGACCTCTCTACATGGAGGAGATTCTTTAACTGGTTAAAACCAGTTCAGCTAAAGTGGTCTGAACTGTAGCCCAGTTTGAGGTGCCTTAAGGTAGTCTGACCTGTTCTTACTAAACCAGTTGAAAGGGCAAATTGTGGCCACATTCATACAGACACCATAGTCACCAGCAAGGATTGAACCTAGGACCTGCTGCCCAAAAGCACAAGCCCATATCATTTTAGCTGAAGGAGTACTTCTTGTGCAACAGGTCACTGGGGCCAGCCACTAAAGAAAGCATGGTCACACACTAAGCCAGTACACATTACTACATTGGATCTAGGATTTCAGTTTGGGCCCCCAGATACAATTTTAAGGCACTAAGAACATCTTTGGAACATTTGGGGGTTATTTACTAGCTAAATAAAAACTGGAAAACCCAGTTTCCCACATTAGCATCTTATAGGTTTTTTGCATCGTTCTAAAGATGCTGATCTCTAGCTGTCAGCCACCTCTCCCCACTGTGAAGTAGAGCTCAAGAGCTATCTGCTTTTCCACGTTTCTGAATCTCTGATACCCTTCAAGGTGGAAAGCACTATAGAATCTGGATATATTTATGCTACAGTTACCATTTGGACAGCCAGTTTCTACGTTATCATACTATCAAGGCATAACAGATGCCAGTTTTCAGCAGGATGCCTCATTCAGGCCTGTTTAGTATGCTAGAGATTTCCAATTAACATACCATTCCTAATTTTATAGTAACAGATTGGTGGGAATAAGTACTGTTTCTTTAACTATGTAGAAGGAAGCCAGAAAACACAAGGGCTAGAGGAAGCTTCCAGCTAGAAGCTCTGCAATGATATATTCTAATAAAGGTCTTTGTTCAGTGCTAGAAGAAAGTTACTTTTTAACATTGCCAAAATGACAATCACAACCCAGAATAAGAATACAACAAGTATCCACAGCCGCAATCAGGAATCCCACTTGAACGTTAAAAGCTTAGATATCAGCCCTATAATAGTAATCTTAAAAATATGTGCTCTCTCATAGTTGTACAAAATTAATCCATCAGTTGAATATATTTAAAACAAAGTAAAATTGGAGCTGCCTAACCCAGAAATGCAAGTGATTTTAAATGTAGATGTCGCTATTTGATTAAAAATTTATAAACAGCAACTTTGTTAATGCCTACATACACACACAAACTATGCCAAAGGTCTGATAGCAACAGAGTATAATAGAGAACAACAGAAGGGCAGTGAAGTCACTACATCACCAAAGCAGCATATTCAACACGTTAATTAGTTATTAAGTGGATTAATGCTGAATTCAAAGCAAGTTTCTATACTGTATGGGTTAGTTATAAAAGCTACTCCACCCTACTAAAAGCTTTTAGAGCACTCGGAACAAAAGGCAGCCACTGACAAATGCATACATTGTCCTGTATTTGCATTACCAATGCAGCTTTTGACTAAGCCCACTTGATTTGGGGTTCATCTTTTCCTCTCAAGAATTCTATTCTCCAGAATATTCACTAGAATCTCAGCCAGCATCTTCATGTCATCATTGAGAGACATAGGATAGTAGTTGTCTGGTGTTCTCCAGTCACTTTGAAAAACAAAATAGAGACCTTTATCATCAATTCAGCCCCTGTCAACAGCCAGAATTCCAAATACAACCAAAAGACTAAACTAAAACTCTCCAGTGTATGCGTACAAAATTCAATCTCCACAAAATACTTGTGGTCAAAGTGGTTATAGCCTTTGTGACAATGCGGTTCTGGTGGAACCCAACTGAGAGCGCCAACTCAGGACAAATTGCTAAAACAGGGCAGTTACAGCCCAAGGCTGGGGTTTTTCCACCTCTAAGGCAAACCAAACCAGCCAGACTAAGACTTCGGTCTCACCCCACTGGCTAACCGCAAGTCTCACAAGCAATCTCCTTAGACACTCCAGTTTCCCAGTATTACCACCAGTGCCACACGTTATGGGGACAAATGGTTATAAAAACCAATACCCCAGTAAAAGAAAAATGTTCTCCTGATCCCAAAGGACCAAGCCCCAGACCCAGGTCAATGTACAAGTCAGACCTTACCCACAAATCACGCTACTGCCAATCCTTTAGAATCTAAAATCTAAAGGTTTATTCATAAAAGGAAAAAGATAGAGATGAGAGTTAGAATTGGTTAAATGGAATCAATTACATACAGTAATGGCAAAGTTCTTGGTTCAGGCTTGCAGCCGCGATGGAATAAACTGCAGGTTCAAATCAAGTCTCTGGAATACATCCCCAGCTGGGATGGGTCATTCAGTCCTTTGTTCAGAGCTTCAGTTTGTAGCAAAGTCCCTCCCGAGGTAAGAAGCAGGATTGAAGACAAGATGGAGATCAGGCATCAGCCTTATATAGTCTTTTCCAGGTGTAAGAATACCTCTTTGTTCTTAGTGTGGAAAATTACAGCAAGATGGAGCCTGGAGTCACATGGGCCAGTCCCTGCATACTTTGCTGAGTTACAAGGCGTATCTGCCTTCTCTCAATGGGTCCATTGTATAGCTGATGGTCCTTAATGGGCCATCAAGCAGGCTAGGCAGAGCTAATCTCAGCTTGTCTGGGATGTCACCCAGAAGCATAGCATAAGTTTGCCATACAGACAGTATAGAGCCAATATTCATAACTTCGACTACAAAACTGATACACACATATAGACAGCATAATCATAACCAGTAAACCATAACCTTGTCCTAGACACCCCATTTGACCCCCTTTATACAAGATTTGGGTGCCACTACAGGACCTTGGTTGCAACAATGATCTATACGGTCCCAGTTTATGTCAATAACATCACAGCCTTGAACTAAGCAACGAACTGTTTCATCAAACCAGTAACTGAAATAATCACCAATAAACTTGCAACATAACCTTTGCCATAAAGCTAGGCTGGAATGCTCCTCCCAGTATGTTCAGCTGAGAATGATCCTGCACTAATGGAGGGATGCAGAAAAATAATCTACCATTAAAGGTCTCTCTTTAATTTCTGGGACTCCGTTTATTTATATCAGGAAAGTGATTTAATTCCTTGACAAACATAACTTATTTTCCCTACTCAGTCTCCAGTCTTTTTCCAAGCTGGGACATTAAATATCCTCCTTAAAACAGAATCACAGAGCATTACATTACAAAACCATGGTTCCACTGGGCTACATTTCCTCATACTTTGAAAATAAACTATTTTGTGACATTAGAAGCTGACTGAAAGGAGAGGTGACTAACAAGTACTCGAGACAAACGCACAGGTCATTACCGACCTTTATGTACGATAAGGTATGTTATGTCCTTGAAAGGGCAGAAAAAAAAAAAAAAAAAAAAACAACCAATAGGGATATGTGAAAGGCAGATTTTGTAATTGCTGGGGTCAGAAAACCACCATTCATTGCGATAGTTTTCAGTGCACAACAGTTGCAAGAATAAAGCCAAGATGTCTTCCCAGCTTTTATCTGTACTGCTTGAAGTTAGTTTGACCTCAATGTTGAGGGAATACAAACTTTAGAACCATGAAGGATTCAGATGGTAGTTGCTTATCAAGTGCTTCTAAAGCAACACCTCAGACTTAATAAATGCAGCCTACAAAACTGATGTGCTTCCAATCAGCCTACAATTTCTGCAATTCATGCAATTTTAGAGATAGGACCATTTAATCCAAGGTCATTTTTTATCAATCTAATTTCCCCTTTACCACCACCCAGACTAACTAAATGCTTATCTTTGCATATTTACTGTATGATCACTGAACTTGAGTCAATTAACCACAGATCATCTGTGTTATGTGTAAGGGGGAAGAAAAACCCACCCCACCCTGCAAAGTAGAGTGGCCAGCATGGAAAGATCCTTCAGCATTTGCTGGGATGAACAGGCAAACGGCATTATGCTGTGAGGATCTGGGAGGCATGCCTTCTGCAAGAAGATTGTTGTTGGATAGGCTTTTTGGTTGGGGGGAATGCAGTAAGGGAATGGGGTGGGAGGATGGAAGGAATGTCTCTTTGTGCTAACAGAAGAAAAATCAAGATACACAGAAGAATAATTGGGCGACAGGCTGGAGATTACTGCTTATAAAAGGAGCGTGGGGAGGAGAGAGTCAGAACAGAAGACAAGAAACATGAACACTTAAATTTTAATCAATATACTCATACCTCTGCCTACACAGATTTGACCAGCTGCTATCATGTATATTATTATTTTCAATACTACTTTTCCCTTATGTAATGCTTTAGCAAAGTACATTACAAAATAACTATCCTTGCCATCCCTTTATAGAAATAGGCAATGAAATATTTTCTATACAGCAAAAGTGACTTACCCAAGAGCACGTAGGAAGCCAGAGGAAGAACCAGGAATGGAACTTAGGAGTCCCTGGTACAAACCCCGACCTAAGGCTGCTGGATCATGCTGCTTCTCTGAATAGCTTTATAAAGGGTGGAAGAAGAGGATATATAGGCTTTCAGAGCGGTCACGACTCTGTCACCAGCCTAGTAAGGCATGCTCAACCATAGCCAGGACATATACACAAATTGGCTATTTTCATTAAAATTAGCAGAAGGTAAGATGCAAATGTGAAGAGAGTTTACTTTTTAAAAAACAGGTTGTGTTCCAAAGTGTTCTTGGTGATAAAAAAAAAAAAATGTGGAATGTGATTTTTAAATCCACGTGACGAGGATTTTCAGAAGTGCTCACAAAGCAGCTCTACCACTGAGAATGACAAAGAATCCTCCCACCACCCTAGAGACAAGAGAGGGAGCTGAGCACTTTTGAAAGTCTGCCCTTAAAATAGATGTTTATAAGAGCTTTGTTGCATTGAAAACGTTTAACTCTTCATAGGTGCTTCATGTAACTTTCCTAGTGAAGATAAGAAATTCTGCCGCTCACTTGAATGGTTAAGATAGAACTTTTGAATAGCAAGGAGAAGCACGCAGAAGTGTTGTGTATAATTTATTGGACTAAATTCATCCCCATGTAACACCACTGGAACTAATGGATTATCATCTATCATGTAAATCCACTGCCTTCAATTAATTTAGTCCATCACCATAACGTAACTCAACAGGATCTAAAAATAAAACTAAATATCAGAGGTCCCCCAACTACTACATCCCCATTCGTGATTCTCAATAAGTTATTAGCAGATTTGGAATCTCCTTCAGATAATGTATTCCACAGTCAACATCGATTGTTGCTCTCTTACATCTACTAGTCATTATTTTTAAATGAACTACACAGACAGGGTCAATAATTACCACCTCATGACAAGTCCATGAAATCTTTGTATCAGACAAGGGATCCAGTTACCAGGGTACAGACAATGCTCTCACAGATCACTTTCCTACAGCATTTAAAAAAAGGATCAGGCTGTGTCTTAGGTTTGTGCTACCAGCTGCAGGGGTAAAAAAAAAAAAAAAAAAGTGAGCTTAAAACAATATTTTGAATAGTTGGGTGTTTATAAGGGACATAATACAAAGAACACAATACACATTCACATAGGGAATAGCTGCAGTGGTCTGAAAAGCAACTCGAAGTAGCATGTAAATGAACAGAAATATCAATTATCTGATATAAGAAGTCTAAAGTGCTCAACAAAAGCCAGCACTCAGAGGAGATCACAGTATGCACATTACCATAGCCAAAATTGTGCCCCCTCTTACCTCTGCATAAAGAATCCAACTACAATTCAAAGGGGCAGATAAGAACATAAGAATGGCCATACTGGGTAAACCCAAAGATCTATCTAGCCCAGTACCCTGTCTTCCAACAGTGGTCAATGCCAGGTGCCCCAGAGGGAATGACCAGAACAGGTAATTATCAAGTGATCCATCCCCTGTCGCCCATTCCCAGCTTCTGGCAAACAGAGGCTAAGGACATCATCCCTGCCCATCCCGGCTGATAGCCATTGATGGACCCATCTTCCATGAACTTATCTAGTTCTTTTTTGAACCCTGTTATACTCTTGGCCTTCACAACATCCTCTGGCAAGGAGTTCCACAGATTGACTGACTGCATTGTGTGAAAAAAAAAAAAATACTTCCTTTTGTTTGTTTTAAACCTGCTATTAATTTCATTTGGTTCTTGTATTATGAGAAGGCAAAAATAACAATTTCTTATTTACTTTCTCCACACCAGTCATGATTTTATAGACCTCAATTATATTCCCCCTTAGTTGTTTCTTTTCCAAGCTAAAAAGTCCCAGTCTTACTAATCTCTCCTCATTCGTTCTATTCCCCTAATCATTTTTGTTCCCCTTTTTTGAACCTTTTCCAATTCCAATAGATCTTTTTTGACATGGGGAGACATCTGCACACAGTATTCAAGATATGGGCGTACCATGGATTTATATAGAGGCAATATGATATTTCTGTCTTATTATGTATCCCTTTCTTACTGATTCCCAACATCCTGTTAGCTTTTTTGACTGCGGCTACACATCGAGTGGATGTTTTCAGAGAACTATCCCCACGAAAAAGATCTTGACGTCATTGTGGTCTAAATTAGCAGTTACCACTCATCATTTATATGTATAGTTGGGATTATGTTTTCCAATGTGCATTACACTGAATTTCATCTGCCATTTTGTTGCCCAGATACCCAGTTTTGCGAGATCCTTTTGTAGTTCTTCGCAGTCTTCCTGGGACTTAACTGTCTTGAGCAGATCTTCAGCTGATGTAAACTGTCATAACTCTACTGAAGTCAATGAAGCCATGACAATTTACACAATTTACACCAGCTGAAGATCTGCCCAAGAATCTTTCTTTTTAAAGACCACACACTTCAGGAAGAGGAGTATTACCTCGGCAGATTTTGATTTTTAAAAAGTGTTCTCCTGGAAAGTAATAAGTAATTCAACATCCTTCCTAATGTTTCTCTCTCTTTTAGCTGAACCTTAAGAATATATACATCAAGGAAAGATAACTTAACCTTAAAAATTAATTTATTTATATATATTCCTCTTTCTTAAAATACCAAACCTGAGTTCAGGGCACTGTTTCTCTTCTGGAAAGAGACTTCAATTACTACAGGCGAATAGAACCCTGAACTCTGATCCTGGCAGGTAATGCCCTTCACTCCCACTAGAAAGGTGCAGACATAAAAGTATGTGATTTTGCCCAGAGATGGAAAACAAAAAACAAAACAAAAACAAAACACAAAAACAGGTAAGAGCATCTATAAAAAAAAAAAAAGTTCTTAAAAATACCACCTGTAAAATCGGTAAAAATATTCACCACCTTGAGAGGATAGTTTGTTGAGCTTCATTAAAGCAGGATTATGTTTCTGTAAAAATGAACAGCATGAGTATTAAGTAATGAATGTTTGTAAAGCTCTTTGATTGTTCAGAAAATTCTGAGATTCATGGATGAAAGGTTCTACAGAAAGTGCAAAGCATTACTCTACTTTAATGAAAGCTGTTTCAAACTATCACCCAAGAGACAAGCAAGATAGGTTGTCCAATAAAGAACAGCTTTTAAACAAAAGGTCAAACAAAATTGCAATCTAAAATATGGGGACATTTTAAAAGAGAGTCGCCCCTAGTGAGCTTTAGTGCAGGTAACACTGTACTAGAGGCCTTTATAAGTATTTCTAAATTCATACGAAGAACTTCATTTAGTGTTAGCTAAATTTGCTTTATTCTACTTCAATCACATGTTCCTCAAACACTGTTTTTCTTAGCTTTCCAGCATTGGGTGAACACGTTATTAAAGTAGAACAAAGCAAATTTAGCTAACACTAAATGAAGTTCTTTGTGTAAATTCCCTTAAGTTTTAAAGAAATTGTAAATCAGAGATGAAAAATAAAACGTAAACATAGTACCTTACAAAGAATGACAACAATATAGCAACTAGAGCTGGGCATAGAAAGGTAATCCCATTTCACAGAGGATTATGATATTTCAGAATTTAATTTTGTTCAACTTTAGAATGGAAATCGGAAGTCCTGAAGTTCTCTGTGAAAGGGAATGGAGCTCTGGCTCCAGGACAGTTTGCCAACAATATAGCAACTAGATCTGGGCCACCCCAGATCTGGGGCCCTTCAAAGCCATGGGCTGCCAAGGAGCTGTGAACCTGGGAACCAACTATTCAAATGTAGACCACACTGAAAAAGTTTGAGATCCCCTGCAGTAATGGATTGACAATACATTTTGAGGGAGAGGTATTGTCTATCTAGTGGATTGACCACAGGAATGGCAGACAGGAACTTCTGAGTTCCTGTCCTGGCTCTGATCCCAACTTCCTGAGGATTTACATAGGATAAGACAGTATTTTTACAAAAGGTAGCATAGAGAGGGCAAGTCGTATTTTAAACACATTAACTGGTTGAAGTGAGCATTATGCTCCCCATAGTGTGGACCTTGACCAGCTAACGTTTCTCTCATACACACTTTTATGCTAGTCCAGGCAGGCCCTTACAGGGCTTGAGCAAGTCACTTAGCTTGCCTTACTTCCCTAAAATGGGGATGATATTAATGAACCTACCTCACAGGGGCATATGTGGGATTCGTTAGTGCTTGAAAAGTGTTCTGCAGACGGAGAGAGCTACCAGTATTAGATATTTACTCTAGTACAAAAACAAAATATGAAGAGATTAAACACAAAATGTAGGTATAAACTAAAGTGAAATCTTCTTAGTGATGCAGGATGGGGTAAGTACCGTGGTGCGCGGAACTTTATTGTACAGGAGAACGAGTTGTAAAGAGCAAACAATCAGCTCCTCTTTAATCTGATGAAAGATTATTTCAAACTTCAGTGGATTAGTCTATGGTTGACAGGGCTGCCTGCATCAGTGATTAAATTAAAGGATGTTGTAAAAGCTTTTTATTTGTTGGTGAAGTGTCCAATAGAAAAACCAAGAAAGGATAGAATGTCCATTTTGGATTTAAAATTTTAAAAAGCAAAGCCTAACAGTCTCCAAACTGTATTATAACCAGCTTTATTTTATTCAGTTCTGATTCTTGGTCACCAAGGTGAAGCTACCTCTAGGTGAGAATACACAAGTATTTCCCCCTCCCTCCCAAGAGATTTACATAATAGAGCAAAACTCTTAAATTTCAGTTTCACTTTTTAAAAAAAACATACTTACAGATTATACTGAAACAGACTAATCAGTCTAATGCCACCTGCACTTGCTCATAAACCTTTTATTTTATACAAAAATTGTTTTTCTTCCAAAAAGCATGTGCTACTATCCACCTCAAATCTTTTCTTATATTTGCCATATAAAAATATACAATATACAGAGATCAAATTCTGCCCCTATATACTAATCAGCCAACCCCATTAACAATAATGGTTTGCCCACTGAGTAAGCCAGAGCAAAATATAACTCAAGATGTATAACTTCCACAAATTGAAAACTACTAAAAAAACTAGGAAAGAGGTCTCCACATACAGGAATAAAAAGAATAGTGTAACGGACATGATTTAAAAGAAAGGGAGTTAACAGCAACAAGAAACTACTAATAAAAATGAGCAGCACTGGATTAGTCACTAACTTTTTACTCTAGGGGACCCAGAGTTCAAATATGAAAGGTCACTGAAAAAAAAGCCATGGAACTACAGCTTTGCAAGCCATAACTCAGATTACACCAAACATGGTCTTTGCTCAACAGTTATTCTTAACCACACAAGTGCCCTCACGTGCCTCCTAAGGAGATTTGCCTCCTTGTCTGTTGTTATTCTTCTTCAGAAGAAGAACTATTAACTTACATTTTTTCATATTTTACATTTTAAATCAGAATTCTGATTTAATGCCATTCAGAGGATTATCAAACTGCAGGATTAGTATTTTAAGGCTCTTTTATATCTGATGACAAGACATATTCCATTCATTTTTTTCAGTTAAACATTTCCAAAAAGGTTGTTCTAAGGGTTTATTTATTTTTGTGAACTAAAAACCACATTTACAGAACCATCTACAAATCTGTGTGATTAACAATCAGAGAACAGAATTGCACAGGATGCACCCTCCTAGGCAGCGAGGTAGTAATCTAAAAAGAGTTGCTGCTCAATCATTAGAGAAAGACAGTACCAGCCCAGTAGCTTCTTTGTAGGTTAGTGCAATTTGGAATTCACATATTTTACACTATAAACCTATTTTAAGAAATCACAGAGGTAAAGGAGAATGGGGGTGGGAGGAAGAGGCAGGGAGAATCTCTTTGCTCTCAATCTCTAATGAACCAAGGTAAGTGATGGTCAGCTATAACCCATGAGTCATAGACACACACAGTGCACCAAATGCCGCTTGTCTGCCCCTCACAAGCACTACCACTGATTAACTATGGCCCACATGCTGTCATCCTCAGTCAAGCAAACTCCCCTTAATTTCAATCAGAGTATCTGCCATCCTCCTTGTAGAAATGCGTCCCTCGATTTGTAATTATTTGTCATAGGTGGGTTAAACTTTCATTCACAGTTTGACTGAAAGAAAAGCCAAGGTTGTATTAAATGGGCTATCATCATCCTGGTTCCTACAGTTTTTGTGGGTTTAGCTACACAATACCATGCAGTTCTAACAATCCCACTCCAAACATGAAGGCCCTGAAAACAGACAAGCAGTAGCTACTGCATCAGTTAACATGGGTCATTGCTGCCAAAGGGTTTATGAATCACAAAAGGTTATTCCTGCCTCACCTGGGGGTGGGGGTGGGGAGGGAGAAAAAACTAAACTGGTCTTCAATAAATGCAAGCCATACATCTCAAGATAGGACAGAGAAAACATAAGCAAACCTGGAGGTCATGTCTTCCTGAGCAAGCGTTCTCAAATTTGTTCCTAGCGCTGACAGTAATTTAACAAGAAATTGTCTAGTGAATACCTTTTCTCCCATTCATTATTGGATGAGCCATGTCTCCTCTCATTCATATCCTTGTGGCAGCTACTGCAATGGCTTACATGAAAAAGTAATTATAGAAAAGTATTTAATGGATTCTTAGCCTTTTAATGTGATTTGGCAGCTGGAAATGAGAAAAGTCAGCACCATATGACCAGCCAGCTCTCCATGGTCCATGGCCCACAATTTGGGAACCAATGGTCTAGTGGGCCAGGATTTCCCAAGTTCTGGCCCTGTCACCTGATCTACACTACAAAGTTGGTCAACCTAAGTCGATGACTTGCGTCAACCTAGTTGTGCATGTGGGCTAAGGGGCCACCTGCCTTTCTGCTACTTGATTCTTCCCTCGCCATGTAGGGGACAAGAACATTTCCATCCAGGGAATTTCTTTTGAACTATTGTGCTGGAGAGATGGACTTTGCCTTCCCTTCTCATTCTCACGCCCCCCACCCCACTTCAGCACATGAGGCTCAGAGCTGGTCTATACTTACAGCGCTGCAGCTGCACCACTGCAGCATTTAATGAAGATGCTGCTTATGCCAACAGGAGGGCTTCTCCTGTCAGCGTAGTACTTCATCTCCCCGATAGGTGACAGCTATGTCAACGGGAGAAGCCTTCCTGTCAACATAGCGCTATCTACGCCAGGGGTTAGGCTGGTATAACAATGTCACTCAGGGGTGCAGAAAATCCATGACGCAGTTATACTGATGTAAGTTGGTAGCGTAGACCAGAGTTCTGCTGCCCAAAACAACAGAGGTGCCAAGATCAGCACAGATCTCAGGGAGAATCACAGGTGAAAGAAGCATCTGAACAGACACACAATAACCTTCGCTCTCCCTTCCCACAAAGCCAAGCAAAAAGCCACCAATCTAATAACCCTAAAGCAAGGTAGGGCAAAGGATCTTGCAATATAACCAGAGAGGATAAAGCTTTCCATAGCGATCATCTCACCTGTATAGAAAATTAACAACTTAATCTTTAAATCCTTTTAACTCTATGCTAGCCCACAAATAAAGACCTGATTTCTTTTTCCCCCACTGGTGTGTGAAGAGGCACAGAGGAACCAACGGGTAGGAAAACACAATTTAGACTATCATGTTCCAGTTAGTGTGCCAAAGAGGGCACAAATTCTGATCTGATGCCCCTAATAACTATATCAATATCTATGGGGTTACATTGAGAGATGAGTGGGGAGCCAGCACACACTTTGGCTCTACTTTAAAGCAGCAAATTGTTAGATCATCTAAAAATAGCATTCAAACTGGGACTTTGACAACAAATTAAGGATGACCAGCCAGGAAAGAACACCAACAAAAACTCCAATAAAAAAATCAATACATATTTACGGCCTAGGTAAATTAACAAGATATAAGAAAGTGTATGATCATGCAGATGTATCCCTCCAGCTGTGCTAGAAAGTCTGAGGCTATGGCTACACTGAGGCTTTTAGCAACACGGCTGTGCCGCTACAGCCATGATGCTAAATGGCACACAGCGTAGCTGCTGTTTGTCAGAGAGCTCTCCTGCTGACAAAAATCTTCCAACCCACACAAGCAGCAGCGGCTTTGTCGGCAGGACAGCGCTCCTGCTGACAAAGCGCTGTTCACACCAGCGCTTTTGGTTGGTAAAACTTTTGTCGTTCAGGGGGGTGGTTTTTTTGTTTTGTTTTTAAACACCCCTGAATGACAAACGTTTTGCCGACTAAGTGCCAGTGTAGACAAACCCCAAGTTTCTTAATGTAGGGATAGCTCACCCAAGCGCATTCTTATGCGAAACTTGCAGTCACCCACGCAATAAGGACCAAAGAGGTCAATCAGTGGGCCTTCTTGTCTGAGGATTACTCACACAAGTAAGGGTTTGCAAGCACTGGCCTTTAAATATAACCCAGTAGCAAATTATTAGTATTCTACTCTTAAACAATATATCTATTTCCAAGTAATGTTCCTTTAGTTTTTAATTCAAAATATGGAACATACAGTTCTCAGCCTAGATTACTATAAACTCGTAAAAATATGTAAAACTCAAAACTACGGGTAACTAACCATTTTGAAACATTAAAAATGCTTAAACAGCACAATTAAAAACAGGATCTCTCTATGGGGCACTCCTTACTGTTGCTCATCACAACATATAGTTTTAAGACAGGAATTATACTAAAAAAAAAAAAAAAACAAAAAAAACCTGTTACAGACCTGATTAGGGACAGATACTAAAATAATTCCGAATATAATTTGTTGCTTAGGTCAGAAATCTGAAATTTTCTGGTCTATTGTCATATGTCTTTATTATACAAGTTTTCAGTGCTTTTGAACAGTGCTGGTTTTAAATGAGGATGTTGCTCCAAACAAGGAGGATAAAGCCAGCCCTGTGGAGGACCCAAATAAAGTATGACAGTTTAACAAGAAAATTAAATTTATGGTAAAAAAAATTCAAGAGTCTAAATCTCACTGAAAGCAAATCTGATCAGGGATCCTGTCTTATTTAGTGGGTTCTTAAATGCATATTTAATAGTACTTCACAAACAATGTGAAACCAAGATATGAACTTGGGATTTAGACAACATTCCAGACATCAAACTGATTTAGCTGTACTTATGATTCCTAATCTTTTGTATTGGTAGTATTAGAATTGTTAATTGGTCCTGGTTGCAGGTCAGGGCTAACATTCAGCTGCTACCTGAAGTTAGTAAAAATCCTCAACTATAAAACCTAACAGTTACTAGTCTAAATTAAATGCTAATAAAATCAGCAGCATAATTTGACCAGTCCTATTCAGTTTTTAGGTGTCATCGGGGAAGTTAATAAACAAACCTAGATTGGTAGGTAGGTCTATGGTATCCATCACTATAATATGAGTGCTGTGGTTCACACCTTAGTATAAACTAAGCCAGGGGAGAGAACAAGATGCTGAAGAGGAAGCTCAGGGGAACTGGTAGATATTGAACCAGTCTTCAGCACTTACAGTACTTTGCCTGAAGATTAAAGTTCTCTATTGTCAAACACTCTCCACTATCAGCAAATGTGGTGGGATGTTGAAATTAAGAAACAATGCCTATTCATGAAAAACTGCTGCCTTGCCTATCACCCAGAAAATGACATTTCTTCTTTAGGAACCAAGAAAACACATGACATTTAACACCTCCCCACCCCAGTATCCTAAGTAAGGTGGCAGGAAGTGGTAGCAAACTGTCAGACACAAAGAAAAAGTAGCCACTATGATCAATATGCCTTGTACTGTAATGTTTGCTAGTTTTAGCATCCCTCCATTGGGCCCCAAGTAATGTGACTAATGTTAAATTCCTTTCATTTACTGAGAATGTTTTTATTTGTATCTTAGTATTAAGTTTATTTTGTTTCAATAATCTGCCCAGATTCCATAGTTATTTGTTTTATTAATTCTGAGATAGGAATCTTTTATATGCTCAAATCAAAATAAAACATTAGGACTGTAATACTTTTGGGAGAGAATCTTGTATATAAGAGTGGTGCAAGCACTTTGTGGACCAAAGAGATTGTGGGCTCCACTCTTAAGAGACACCCCTAAGAAACCAAAGAGCACAGGGCTGAAGCAACTGTAACAATTGGAGTCATTACAAAGGCAGTACATTTTTTACACAGTGCATAATTAGCCCATGGAACTCCTTGTCACTAGACAGCATTGAGGCCAAGAGCTCAGTAGGATTCAGAGAAGGACTGGACGCATATAGATAAACACATCCATATTTACTGTAGATAGCAATTTAAAAAAAATGCAAATAAAAACAAAATGTTTCAGTGTATAAACCCAACTGCTAGCCAACAGGAATTAGCAAGAAACTTTCCTGTGGGCAGATTATTCCACTATAGGGTTTCATGCACCTTCCTCTAAAGGCAGATGCTGGCCACTGTCAAAGACAGGATACTAGACAAGATGGACCAATACTCAGAACTGGTATGAATTTCTATGTTCCGTTTGTGTACGTCAACTTCATGTTTTAAGCAAGGCGTGGAGTAATAGCCTTAGGACAGTGTGTTATATTAGGAGATATTACAGTTCAGTAATAGGCTAGGGCACTTGCATAATAACTCCTAATTCCAAAAACATTTTTGTATACTGCATGTTTATTGAAAAGGCAACATGGTGAGGCTGATTATAGAGTATCTACCAGGTGCTGAGCAGGCTGAAATCAGCTGGAACTGAGGGTGCAGCACAAGATTTGAATACAATCAACACAGTAAACCACAGCAGCTAGCTCTGTGCATTTGAAGGATTGAACAAATGCAGCTTTGCTATCCACTTGGAATAAATCGGTTCAAATTATGAAAGACTAGCAGGCACCATATTGCTCATGACCCGACTGGCAGAAATCCCCATAGTCAAGATGACAATTATTGTTGGACTGATAAAAATCACCCTCCCACTGTTGCCCTTTCTCAATGGCCAGAACACTGGTGACATCCCATGCGGAGTTTCACATCATATGTAATTACAGCGGCTCCAAGAAGAAAATTGCAATGGTAAGGAGAGGGGAAGCTATGTTTTCTTTCCTGCAACTGTTGCTCTCTTTTCTCAGCTACATGATCCATCTCAGCATGGGTCTTCTCCATTACAAAGCAGGGTCAGGAAGTTAAAGGGAAAATTAAAATCAAAGCTCATTGAAGGGTTTAAATAAATTAGATACTTACTGGAATTTTCAGCACTCACCAAAAGTACTCTTGCCCCTCAGGTGAAGAGGTGGCTTCCAATGGGCAATAATGCTTGGAGTCACATAGCCAACCATTTTATGCACCCATTACCTCCTCCCTCAACTCAGAGGGCAATTGTTTTCCACTGTATGTCCTGGCTCCAGTCAAATACATATAAGGTACAAACATATAGTGAAACAGATCTAGATCCCCTTATTTTACTAGAAAATGGACCTAAGTCAGCATAGAGAGCTACTATCCAATCCTCCCAAATCAAATCATTCCTCTAGGCTGCTACATTAAGAAGATGCTCATATTCTGAATTCTGACTGGCTACATATGGAGCTGTAAAACGTGTAGGCAGATTTCATTTTGAAAATGTTCATCAACCTAATGGTCTCCATGACCCTACAGAGGACAACTATACAATTGAAAATAAAAGATTGTAGGTGGGAATATGTATCCTACTTCCCTGTTTGTCTGCAGCAGTCACAGTGCTAATAATGTATTAAAATCACTGTTCTACTATCTAAGATCAGCTACCATGTATGCAAGTTTCCTGTTTCCCCTTCATGGCCAATATTTTATAACTAGTCTAACTTGAGACTGAACCTGCAAAGCCTTACTTGCACCAACAGTCCTTACTCATATGATTAGCCACATTGACTCATTGACAGCCAATTACCTTGGGTCCAATCCTGAGAAGTACTGAGCCTTCAACTCTCATTCAAGTTAGTGGCACATTTGGCACTCAGGACTATGTAAGATCACGCCTCTCGTACATCTGCCTGTAAAGTGCCATGAAGATCTACAGTGCAGGAAAAATAATCAGTATTACAAGAAACTGGGTCAAACCTAGGGCCTCAGCTACTTGATAGCTTTCATCCGATCTAATACATCCCACTGGTTTTCTTCCCCTACCCCCAGTAGAAATACTATGTAATTAAAAGCAGTGCTGAGAAAACATTAGTTATTTTATGTCTTGATTTGCCTGGCAATAAGTTAAAGAACAGCAAAAGCCACCAGATGGACTCCAAAGGGCAATATAAAATAATTGTCTTAGATCTACATCCTGCCTTGTTCAATTACCCTATGTATATTATGCAGGTCATTCAGACTTTGATACATATTGCCATGTATGCAATCTACCATAAAATGTTCTAATGTAGAGCTCATAAAAATTACTCTAGTTGGTAGATGTGCTGTTAAAGCTATCTACTCATACATCTCTATGTACCAGGGGTGTGGTTGTTTCTATAAGACTATTAATTGCTGAGCCAAACTGGGGAGGGGGGATGTGCACAGGTGGCAGCAACAGTTGCCTTGCAGCACCAGATAACACAGCAGCACTGACTGAAATCTGAGGATGTCATCCATTATTGTCAGGTCTCTTCAACAAAGTCCCATTTCCAACAAAACAAGAAGGGAAGTGAATAACTCCCCCTCCTCCTCTCCCCCCCCCCTTTTTTTTTTTTTTAGGGGGAAGGGAGACTGCTCATGGAACACAGTAACTTTCACCTCATATCCGTCCATCACAAGTCAATAGTGACTAAAAGTGTAGTGTAGGCGATGGAACAGCCGTCCTAAATATAATAACTACGTTTCCATACAGTTCTTAGTAGATAGTGTCCATGTCACAAGAGTGACCACAACTGACATCAGTCCTTCATCGCAGCCTCAACAGCATGAGATGTGAATGGACCATGCAGACTGAACTACCTACTCATTGCTAAAAGTGGTCTTGCTAGGTCACCAATAGGCATTTTGCCTAGAAGGTGTGGAAAGAAAGGTTGCAGTGCCACTACCCGTGTTGATCCACAGAATGGGTACCAGAGAACTTGAAAGGGCTGTCAAATCACACACAGTATATTCACTAATTATAATCACTATGGAATCTAGTCACAAGAAGAAGTAAAAAAGAAGTACCAGGGAGAGAATAAAAGCTAAGGTCACTGGCCAGAAGTAAAGTAAAGTAGCATTCAAGATACAGGGGTTTACTCACTGTTAACATTCCTACAGTTAAGCGTCTGTTGGCATTTCCATTACAAGCCCAGATCCGGTTCCAAAGTTGTATAACTTAGCCATTTAAAAAAAAAAAAAAAAAGTCTGCCCCAGGCTGAAAGTTGGCATACAATGTCTCAGAGGAGCACAGATTTTTAGGGGTTGTTGTTTTGTTTCTTAAGTATTAATTTAGCTCTGCACATTTTAAAGGCATAGAATGGCAGAAATAACAGAAGTTCTTACAGTTAAATACTGTTTCTGCTCTTATAAATGTGGCATTTTAAAAAATAGTACAGGGGTCGGCAACGTTCAGCAAGCGGTTCGCCAGGGTAAGCACCCTGGCGGGCCGGGCCAGTTTATTTACCTGCTGACACGGCAGGTTCAGCTGATCGCGGCCCCCACTGACCGCGGTTCGCCATCCCGGGCCAATGGGGGCGGCAGGAAGCCGCTTCCCGCGCATCCCTCACCCGCGCCGCTTCCCGCCGCCCCCATTGGCCCGGGAAAGTGAACCGCGGCCAGTGGGGGCCACGATCGGCCGAACCTGCCGCGTCAGCAGGTAAATAAACTGGCCCGGCCCGCTAGGGTGTTTACCCTGGTGAGCCGTGTGCCGAACGTTGCTGACCCCTGAAATAGTATTTTCAGGCAATTAATGTATATGGCCCCGATGCAAAGAATTGCTGTGCATGGTACGTTAGCGTGCTTATAAGATCCTATGAGTCACTAAGCGCTTTGCAGAACTAGGCCTATTGTCACCAAAAAGCAATGAGCAATAAATGACAATCACTTTGCACGCAGAGCTAGTCCTTTTCCTCTAAGTATCTTTCTTGTGATGCTTTGGAAATTATGCATATAATAGCTGCACTGTTTTCATATATATTCACAAAATATAGTATAATGGTACTGCAGGGATAGCTAGGGTATTTGTTCAGGATGTCTATTAAAGACACAATGAAACCTTTATTAATAAATATTTTATTCAATTCACAGCTACCGAAGGATTAATATTCAATCATAGGACTATTTCCCTTTCATCCCCATTTTTTTTAAATATTTCAATCCTAGCTATGAAGTCATAAAGTTAAAAAAAAAAAAAGAAAAGAAAAAAAAAAAAAAAAAGGACACCCAAAGAGCTATGGAAATTCAGTGCAAGAACTGCAAAGCTCTTTACAAAGATTAGCTTATCAGGTCTAACAACTCAGCTATGAAGACAGCAAGAGATATGTAAGGATCATTACATCCACCACTGAAATGCATTTACCCCTGAGGTGGAACACAAGCAACACTATGCAACAGAGTTGGGACAGAAAGTGAAGAACACCAGTCAATTGAAATTGCAGGGGGACATTAAGGAGGCAAAATGGAATTACCTGACCTGGAATGTGGCCAGGCCACTGTGGGCTAGAAGTGCTCCACTTAAAATAAAGTTCGTATGGTGGCAGTGGTGTGGGTTTTTTTGTTTTGTTTTTAAAAGGACTCAATTGTCTGGACTGTGGCTTTAGATCTCAGCCAGAGGATGAATTCTTCAATCTTTAAATCACAGAGATATGTGTTGGTGTTCAGAGGGGTTTCTAAAGAGTGGACAATCATATATATTATATACTGCAAATCCTAGGCAGAAAACGGTGAAAAAGGAGTAAACCCAAACCCAGCTTACAACTTTCATACTATCTGGTTTCAGTATTATATATGAAATATTCTTTTATCAAACTAGCACCATTCCAAGGATGTAAGTATATTTTCCCCCAAAGCATAATTATTTCATATGGCTGCCAAAACATGGACTTTTTAATTCCCCAACATTAATTCCCATTTCTGAATCATAACAGAACAAAAACTACATTATTGCATTACATTATTAATTTCACACCATGAATGATAGGCTACATTTATGAAAGTTATAGTACTTTGGATGCAAGGGGCTAGAAGTACAATTTCAAAGCACTTCACAAACATGAATCAGATCTCAACAATTCTGCCAAGACGGTGTGAAACATAATTTAAACTAAGGAAACTTGCCCCAACTCTGGAGACAGGCCTAAAATAGATCCCAGTTATCCTGATTCCTAGTCTTCTGCAGCCACATTTTAATGGGGTCACCAGGGCTCACTTAGACTTACTGGGGCCCAGGGACAAAGCCAAGCCTGAGGGCTTCAGTCCTGGGCAGCAGGGCTAAGGTTACAGGCCCCCTGCCTGGGGCTGAAGCCCTTGGGCTTTGGCCCCTCGACCTGGGGCAGTGGGGCTTTGGCTTTCCGTTCCCCCTCCCCCACCACAGGTGGCAGGACTTGGGCAGGCTCAGGCTTCAGTCCCCCTTCCTAGAGTCCTGTAATAATTTTTGTTATCAGAAGGAACAATTAATTTTGAAAACCTCTGATCTATACCACCCTTCTGGGCTTTAAGGGAAAAATGCCAATGTTTGTTATATTTTATTATCTGTCCTTCAGAGTCATCTCTTCTCATCTAAAACACTGACTCAGAGAGCAGTATATTGGCCTGTACTTTTTGCAGCAAAACAATATTTTAAAAGAATTAAGGTGCAATAGAGAGAAAGAATGGTCTTGCAGTTAACATATAGGGATGGGAGTTGGGAGATCCAGGAGGGGAAGAAATTGAGGCTTAAATTGCCCTCTTTTCCCAATCTCATTCTCCTACCTCCTCCAAGGTATTAATGATAAACTCAAACCAGACCTCTAGATCTGATCTGACTACCACCAGACTTGCAGCAAGTTTAGATTTCAACTCTGCAGGTTAGGGACCATCTCTGCAAACTACACACAAGACTGGCACTATTCATCCCTTCACAAGAAATTATTCAACCATCCAGCCCCATTTTGTTCCCAAATAATTTTCTGCTGTATTTCAGACTTTTCAGTATCTTCTGGTTGGGAGAAGACTGAATATGGTCCAGCAATAATCCATTTAAGACATTTTTCAAAACCAACCTCTGACTTTGGGTATCTCAAGTTTTGAGCACCCAACTTGGGACACTTGGACTTCATTTTCAGGGTGCTGACCACAAGCAACTCCAATTAAAGTAAATGGGAGTGCACATGCTAAGTAACTGTTAAAAGGAGGCTACAAAGCATCAGATTAGACATCCAATATAAGCAGACACTTCTGGAAAATTCAGGTGTTATCCTCTAACAGCCTCACTCTACAGCACCAAACTGAAGAGGAAGACGACACTCCTTAATTATTTTGCTAAACAATAAGACATGTAAATATGGTACTATGAAAATGATCTGATACAATCTGTCACACCATGCCAGGCATACTTCGATTTTGTCAGAAAATTTTTGCTGCATTAGAATGCTCAGAATTTATTGGAACTCAATGCTAACATAAAGTAGCTCTGTGTCAGAGACTGCAATATGGCTTTGGCTCTTCTGGGAGAACTTAAGCATAACCTCCAGTAATTACTTTCACCTGCCAGACAATACATTTTTTTGCCAGTTGGATTTTATTGTTAAATATTAAAGAAACCAAAACGTTTTTTGCATATGTACATTAGCATCTGTAACATACAGCATAGGAAAAAATGAGCATTATGAACTTATAATTAGCATTTAATATTGTGATGTTTATATTGAAAAGCAAAAAAAAAAAAAACCAAAATCTTTAATAAAAAAATATGTTTGCAGAGAAGGGAAAGTTTCTTCCGTCTCTTGGGTGACTGACAGCCCATCCTGACAATCACTCTCTTTCCCTCGCTCCTGGCTGTCCAAGAGCTTCATCTCATCACATACTTACAGTATGCAAGATGTTGCCCCATTTGCTTTCAACTCTATTCTAAGAACAAGGGATTTAGAAAAAGAGGCATATAAGGACATGGAAAGTTGCTAACTCCTGTTTTAATCAAATATATTGAGAGAGGGGAGGGTAAAAAAGCCTGTGGTTGTTTCTCTAGCAGCTTTGATTTAAGGATCACAAGCAGATAAAGTTAAGTCTCACAACATTCCATGTATTATTATTGCCATGAGCAAGCTAAGGCATAGAAAGATTAAGTAACTTGGGCTCCTCTGACCTTCAAATGTTCCCGTTCCTAATCTAACCACTATGCCACAGTCTTAAACTGGAATGGGATCTTAACCAATACAATCAAAAAGTTTCCTAACTTTATTGGTAAGAGCTTCGCTTTAAACCAGCATTGTTTTGGGTTGTCTGAATATCTAATTAATTATAGAGATAAACCTTCTGCTTTAAACCTATTGACTGTGCTAAGTTAACGGTAGAGGCTTCCACGAAAACAAGGGGATACGTTCAGGGGGACTTCAGCACTTTCCTGAATCAGGGTCTTTATTATATAAACACTTGAAAGTTTTCATGTTTACCTCTCTATCTGAAAACTGAAATAGCTAATTCTGTTCTACAGTCATGTGGTGGAAAGTTAATCCTATTGCTCTCAATAAGCAAGCTACTATAGTCAACAAACACAGCATCACTTAAATAAATTCGATATTTCTTTACTACCCAATAAAAACTAATATAATGTAGAAAGGAAGGAGGAAAACAGGTACAATACAGTGACCAAACAGGTAGCTTAACAAGTCTAAAATGCAGGTTTGTTTGAAGCAGATTGATGCTACAAAACCAGACTCAAATTCCAAGAGAATTAACTAATCATTTCATCCTACTGAGGTAGTTAGTACTAGGTGATTTATTAAATGTGGGATTTTTCTACTAAGGATTTAAAAACCAGTGTTTAAAGTATTCTTTGTCATTGCAGAGATTATTGCACTCTCCACTCCAGAGATGCCTACATCTCAATGGTGCCAGGTTTAGGTACATATAAATGCTACAGGATGAAAGGTGCTTATTAATGTAATTTCCTGTCTGCATACACACAAAATAATACAGAGAGTGTGTTAAACTGAAGTGATCAAATCAAGTGACTGTTTTCAGGGGGCATAAGTGAAAGTTTAAGCAAAAGAAACCACAGGTTTAAAATGCAGCTGAAAATTTTAAATCTGAAAAGGCCAGATAGATTAAGGCCATGATTAGTGCCATATAAATATCAAAGGAGATAAATTTACAGTTGTCATTTCTCCGTCAGAACATTGTCATTTTGCATTCTATATCCAATTGGTGGCAACACGAATAAGATCAGCTGAACATACAGAGTTGCAAATCTGGGATCGCCAAACACTACTAAGAGTTATACTAAATCAAGGTTTAGACTTTCATAGGAAGAATCTCTCACTACCTACAGGGGTAGAGCCAACCCTGCCCTCTTACTTCCTTCATCTGCCCTCTGAATTACAAAGCCTAACACTCCTGACCTGCAGTATATTCAGCTTCTTCCTAACATTTTCCATAAAATCCTTCTGCATTTCCATCCTTTAGTCTTGTCTTTCCTGCTGAATATGCAAAGTAGAAATCATTCCCTCCTAGAACAGTGTATACATACAAGGGGATCACTGAACTAAGTTATTTTTACTGTACCCCTCTATTCCTACATTATTCTATTCACCTCTCTCATCAATATACTGTCCTGCCTGAAGCACCACGTGATGCTCTACAGCTTTTAAGAAGAAAAATATTTTGGATCATACCATCTTCTGCTCAAGGATATCAGAGTGCTTGAGAGGCATCCATTAATTAAGCTGGCAAACAACCATCATTATTTCATCTGTGGGAAAATGGAGGTGCTGAGATTTGAGTGACTTGCAAACTCATTGGCAGCAGGGCCAAAAGCAGAACCCACATCTCCTGACTCCCAGTCTTTTAACCACTAAACTATGCCTCAATAATAAAGTAATTTTGCATGCAGAGCTAGTCCTTTTCCTCCCCAGGCCTGCTCCTCCAACTACTTCATCATATTTAAAATTCCACTAGGTCTCAGTTCCATTTTTACCTAGCTGTATCATATTAAGAACTATAACAGAATGAAGTTTGGTCCTTCAACCTCTGTAGGATATGTCTGCACTCTAAATCTAACACACACCACTTCAAACACATGGGGGCAGAGACTATCTTCTTCTATGCTTGCTCATCACAGCTCACAACTGGCCCTCAGTAAGTCTCACACAGCTCAAAGTTGTTGGCTTTCTGGGCATGCGGCAAGACTTTACCTCTTTTCCCAGATTTCACCTAAGGGGTTGAATGAGTGGAGAGGTGAGAGCTGGAGTCCAGATGGATTGACAGTCACAGTTATTGATTATCAGGAGGGTTTTAGCATATAATGTTTATAAATCTAGAGCAGGGACAAGGGAACACAATTACACTTTTCCCTGATCATTGCCTTTTTCAGTAGACTAATATGTTGCTACATATTTCTCCTGATGTTATGTTCTCTTCACTGTCTACCTCCCTTTATTTGTTCCATATTGCTCTCTTCAAATTTTAGTAAAGCCCCTAACCCACCTTACTGCCATGTAACATATCAAATATTTCTGTCCATAACTGTATAAATTGCCTGTCTCACTTCATACTCATTAAATCTTTTTATCTACATCATCCCACAGCTATCTAAACAGTTGTGTAGAGAAAACTAAATATTCTCTAGTAGCATTTGAAACTCAAACACTGATATGATAAAAATCTGAATATGAAACTAACTATAAAAGTGACTTCTTTAGCCAAAAGAAATAAAATAAATAAAGATCATTAATGTGTATTTTTAAAATTCTTTCATGTTTAATATTCTAAGGTACTTGTATTATGTCGTAAAAGTTTGTTTTTACCTATTGTAGTTAACAGTGTTCATTAAATATTCCCCCATATTCTCTATATATGTTAAAGAATATGTTTACTTTGCACCCGAAATGTCAAATTTAATTATACGATTCGGATGAGAATAGTTCTTGGCCCATGACAAGAGCCAAGTAATAATACTACTATGATTTTTTTAACTTGACAGAAAGAGGCAGATTTAAGCCACCAATCAGAACGATTCAGACCACTACCTCCATAGAAGCCAATTGAGGGGTCACCCAAATGGATCAGCTTGCAGAATAAGGTCTTAAGTCAATCAAAACATGTAACCCCCCTCATATACTATGGTATATCACAACAAACACTTAAAGGCCGACTTCTTTATTCCACAAAACCTTAACTTTACTTTCTTCTGCTGAAATTAAAATGTTTATACTTCTCAAATACTCTATTTTTAAGAGCGATCAAGTACTCACTCTAAAAATAATCTGAAGTTACACAAATATTTTCACTTTTTAAAGTACATAACATTTTTCTAAATTCCAGTTAATGTTATAACTTATTGTATAAAACAAACCAGTGACATTGTGTGGCTGTTTTGGTTTTTTAAGCCATACAAACAAGATCGTGAAATTGGCATGTATGGAGACAAACAAGTATGACAAAGCAAACAGGAAGATAGGTTTTATGGATTGGGATTTTCAAAGGTGATTAAGAGAGCTAAGCACTCAATTCCAACTGAATTTCAATGGGAGCTGGGCACCAAGCTACCGCAAGCCTTTCTGAATCCAAGCCACGGTTCAGAACACATTTGTGGATCAGGTATACGCTAGCAAGAAGTTTACACCAAACGTTTAAAGGGAACTTTGTTATTTATTTTTATATATATATATAAAGTTGCAAAACCCAATTTTAGTGCCAACTAGAATAATTTCCTGGGATTTAAACACTGAATGTCAATGGAGGAACACTAACATAGCGGTTCTGAGAATTAATTGCAGGAGAACCAGAAGGCGCAATGGACAAAGCCCACTTTTACTGAACAGAGTAAAGCACTAAAGCAAAAAAAAAAACCAAACAAACAAAAAAAACCATCAATACTGAAGAGTAAATTAATTTTTTTCCAAAGTTTCAACAATTATTATTTGAAGGTTATTAACAGTAGAGGCCAGGAAACTTGTTTTTAAGATAGGATAGTTTTTAAGATTTAAACAGTTTTCCTGTCAGGTTACATATCCACTGAATACTAATATCAGACTAGATTCCAATTTCAGTTACATTGGTGTGTAAAACAGGAATAACTCCACTGACTTCTGAATCTGAACTGATCAGAATCCAACCTAATCGAAAAAAATGGCAATCCTGATATATCTGACCACAACCACGCATTGCTCACCGGAAGGCAACCATCCAACCCCTCTTACTATTAAGTGGAAAATAAAACAAAAACGTGATAAAGCACCGTTCGCCAAGTCTGCTTTCAGCTGTGGCATACAGGCATGCAGCGTACGTGACATTAAGTACAGACCAACGTAATCTATATCGGGATGAAAACTGGCTGTTCTTCAAGTACTCTCTCCTGTTGCGGCTGGGGCTGTTCCCTGCATCGCAGGCTGGCTACCTGTGAGCTTCAGCTACTACAAGCTACAGAGACAGACATGAGACAGCCTTCCTCCCAACTCCGCTGCTGCAATCAATATGCGTGTCTCCTACAGGAACAAGGGGACAGATAACCTAGCGATGGATTAGGCTGCCTCATGGCAAAAGGGGGATTTTGACGGGAAGGTCACTCCTCCAACTGCCACCCCCCTCAACCACGTTAAAGTTCCCTTGACAGTCAGATCTCTAGACACCCAGCCCAGACCCTTACAACAATCCTGACAGTGACCCCCCCACCCTACTAAAAATCCTTCCACCCAGAGTCCCCTACACCCTAGGGAAACCCAGAGCCCCAATACAAGCTCTGTTACCCAGACTCCCCCATCCTCTCCCCAAATAAACACCCTGGCGCCGAGCCCCCTGCTACCCCAGTCATCATCCTGTCACCCCACCACTGCCCAGAGCCCCGACACCCCAGTCATAGGGGGGGGCTCTGTCACCCTGTCACCCCACCACTGCCCAGAGCCCTGACACCCCAGTCATCGGGGGGGGGGCTCTGCCACCCTGTCACCCCACCGCTGCCAGATCCCCGAC